>NW_025091228.1:24322-81673 GCF_018404265.1 Aspergillus viridinutans | reverse complement strand
TAAGTAAGTAAGTAAGGAGAATTAATTAAGATAGAATCTAGTAAGAGAGATGAGCTGTGTAAGTGAGCAAGTAAGGAGAATTAATTAAGGTAGAATCTAGCAAGAGAGATAAGCCACATGAGCAAGCAAGCAAGGAGAATTGATCAAGGTAGAATCTAGTGAGGGGCGCACATGCTGCCTGGTCTAAAGGGTGCAAGAAGTATGCAGAGGAGGTGGATAAGGTGTAGGCAGCTTCCTGCTATCACTAGCAATATCACTGCATTCCACCCTACTTGCAAGACTTCCCTATAAGCTATACTTAATAGTACCTAAAATACCTTAACTAGTTTTTCTCTATATTAATTAATATATAGTATTATATTACCCTTACTAAATACCCTTAGCCTATATAGAGTAGGTAAAATATAAAGCTTTAAAGCCTATATTAAAGTAGTAGAAGTACTAAAAATTACTATCTTAATTATAAAATAATAATATAATAAGGGATATATATCCCTTATTTTTCACCCTAAAGATAAAGTACTATTATATCTATATAAGGGATATAATATTCCTAGAGTAATATCTCTAAAGTATAGTAATTAATATACTAGCCCCTTTAAAGTTATATAATATATTAGACTATTAGTCTATAAGCTAGAATTATTAGAAGTATTAAAAATCTATTTTATTATTTCTATTACCTACCTTAAACTATATCCTATAGATAATAATCTATTTAATAGGCCCTTACTAAACTACCCTAGTCTAGTATAAGTTAAAGACTAAGAAGAATATGAAATTAAATATATTATTACTAAATATATATATAAGATAAAGGATAGTAAGATAAAGATATAATACCTAGTTAAATAGCTAGGATATAATAACTATAAAAATATATAGCTAGATAATAAAGACTTTAATTATATATAAGACCTACTTAAAGAATTTAAGCTCTAGTAAGATAATTAATAAATTATTATATAATTATATATTCCCTAGTTATAAATACTTTTCTATATATTATATTTAGTATATTTCTATTCTTTATTTTATAAATTTACTATCTTACTTTATTATTTATTTACTACTATATTTTAAAATACTACATTCCCTTTATTACTATTTATAAATATTATTAATTATCTAATAATAAATAAATACTATTATATATATTACTCTCCCTAATTTTTTTACTTTCTCTCCTATACCTATCTATTATATTTCCTACTAATATCTCTTATTATTCTTTAAGTATATCTCTTATATATTCTTTAAGCTCTTCCCTAATTATATATCTTTATTTCTAGACCCTATAACTTATTTATTACCTACTATTTAATAAGCCTAGAGTAACCTTAAACTAAAATACTAGAGAATTAAGAACTATTAGAAAGCCTTTTTTATAGCTATTAAAAAGGCTCTATTTAGTAAACTAATACCTTATCTATTAACTTTACCTAATAAATAAATAGGTGCTAAGTATATACCTAAGTTAAATAAGATAACTAGTACTAAAAATACTCTAGTTAAGGTTAAGGCTAGGTCTAGCACTATAGCTACTATTAAAGTAGTTAAGGAAGGTATAGCTATATAAGTAGCCCTAGAAAAATATATTAAAGATATATAGAAAGCTACCTAGGATAAAGATTATAATCTATTTATCTTTATACTAATAAAATAGTATGCTAGTATTAACTTTAGCTAATTTCTATTATTATTAGTACTACTAGCTATCCTAAAATTTAATAAGAATAAAGGCCTAATATTTCTTATTAATATTACCTATAAGGAACTATATAGCTACTCTAAATTATAAAATATATATTATTATCTTATATATACTACTACCTAACTATATACTAAAATCTATTCCTTATAGTATAAAATTATAGTAATATCTAGAAAAACCCTTATAAAAGATAAATATAATCTACTACTATTCTACTAAGATAAGGTAGAACACCTTAAGCTAGCTAAAAGATTATTCTAAGAATAGGTTAACTAGCTCTAGATAGCCTATGCCTAATATAGCCTAAAAATAGTTAAATATTATACTAACTAGTAGAACTAGGAGGTTAAACTACTAGAAGCTATATATAAATTAAACTTATCTATAGTATATAATAAATTAACTATAGAGAAAATTTACACCTAGGCTAAATAGGAAAACTAGAAGAATAATAATAATAAATATAATATATTTTTCTTTAGTAAACTACTAAAACTAAATAGTTAATCTATCTATCTAGGCTAGTAAAATTATAGCAGAGGTGCTGCTTTATTAATATAGATACTATAAAGACTTTATAATCTAAAGATATTAATTAAGATAGTAGATATACTTATTATAAATCTATTAAAACTATAGATAAGATAAATAATAAAGAGTAAAGGTAAAAAATATATATATTATAAAACTTATAATAACTCTAAAGATAAACTAGAAGATTAAGTTATTCTACTCTTAAAGCTATTAGATTATATTATATAGATTATAAATTAGTATATAGTATATAATATATTAACCCTAGATAATAATAATAACCTTATTAAGAAATATAAGCTACTAGAGGAGATTAAGCCTAACTAAGCTAAGTAGCTACTAGCTCTTAAAGAATTAGATATTACTATATTATATATAACTAAGGATCTTATAAAATATCTATAGGGAAAGCCTGCCTTTATACTATACTATACTCTAATAAGAGGCCTAGGTTATACTAAAGATACTATATTTTCTAATATAGTAAAGAAGGTAATCTATTAACTAGAGTAATAATATTTCTACTAAAGTAATATAGATAGAAAGGCCTTATCTTTATAAGGTATTAACTAATAGCCTATAATAACTAAGAGATAGCAGACTATAATAAATACCTTAGTAGAAATAAAGACTACTAAGGATACTTATCTAGATCTTTTTACTTAACTTAAACCTTATCTTATATTTTACCTATAATATACTAACTCTGTTATTTTATAAATATATTTTTCCTTCCTATTATTACTTTCTCTTCTGTTTTTACTATATTCTTTAGTGAGGTTGCTAAATTATATAGCCCCCCCTATACTATAGTAGTTCATGTGGTATACCAGGGAGACCCGCGCAGATAGCTTTAGGAGGAATCATCAATTAAATGCCATATCCATTGACATACAAACTACCACAGTTACTAAGTTATAGTTCTATAAAAGGTAAAGCTTAGAAATACTATACTAAGTAGATATCTTTAGATAATATTACTAATAAAGAAAAAGAGAGTTTTAATTCTCTATAAAGTTATTTTAAGAATCTATTAATACTTATCTATTAAGATATTAATTTACTACTATATATAGATATTAATTTATCTAAATAGTAAGATCATAGTATAATAATCTTTTATATTAGATTAGATATACCTAATAATTCTATATTCACCCTAAATTAGGACTGTTTAAAGGCTTCTTTATAAGATATAGTTTTATTAATTATATTCTTAAGTAGAGCCTTAATAGCTATAGAAAAGAATTACTAGCTAACTAAATTAGAAGTATTTAGTGTTATATAGGTATTATATAAGATTTATTATATAATTAATATATCTAAAGCTAGAGTATTTATATATACTAATTATTCTATAATAGTGGATATTACTAGATAGAAAAGTCTATTAATATTATCTATAGATAAGCTTAACTTATGCTTAGTTTAGGTATCTTAATATATCTAGCTATTTCTAAATCTAATATTATATTATAAGCCTAGTAAGATATATATTATACTGGATATATTATCCTACTTACTATTATTTATAAAGGATAAACTAAACCTAACTATCCTTAATAATCTACTAGAAATTCTCTATAGTCATGCCTTCTATAGTCAGATTATAGAAAAATTAATAATAATTAGGGTTGCACTATCTAATAAATTTAAATAGTATATAATTAAAAGATATTATACTAATTATAGATAGTCTAAGATCTTATAAATACTTTAATAAAATATAATCTTATAGGTACTGGTTATCTTATTATATTATATTTATAATTAATTACTTTATATAAATAATAGATATTTATATATACTATACTTATTACTCTAAGAAATATTATAAAATATTTATAATAAGAATAGCTACCTAGGTATTAATAGGACTCTGGAATTACTTTATAGCTTAGTATTCTATTATACTAAGTATTAGGTAAAGTAATATATTAAATTTTACCCTAATTACTAGAAAAAGTAAATATAAAGATATTTACTATATAGAGTATTATAACTATTAATTACTCTATTAATTTCTTTCTATACTATAATAATAGACATTATAGTTACTTTACTAGATACTAGATGTTTTAACTCTATTATATTAGTTACTAATAAATTTATAAAGAGAATAATAGTAATACTAGGCTACTTAACTTAAAAAGCTAGATAATAAGTAAATATATTACTTATAGCTTTAGATACTAGAGACTAGGGTATTCCTAAATATATTATCTTAGATAGGGACCCTAAGTTTATATTAGAAGTATAGATAGAATTTACTAAATCTTTAGATATTAAATAGTATTATTCTATAGTATACTATACTTAGACTAATAGATAGAGTAAATARAGTAAYTAAACTATTAAAATCTAYTTATATTATATAATTATCTTACTTAATTAAATTACTRACTAGCTAACTATCTTACTAGTAATATAGAGGACTTTTAACTTAATAATAAATACTTTAACTAAGAAAATACTATATTAATTAATATATAGTCTTTAGTTACTAACTCCCCTTACTATAGGTTATACTAAATTAACTAAGTAATCTTTTTCCTACTATATATCTATAGTAAAGGCCCTATAATTTATAGCTATATCTATAAAGTATAGATATAATAGTTAATATATATTAATAGCTTTTTATAAGGATGACAAGGTCCTTTTAAAGCTATATATAGGTTATACTATATAATTAACCCTAGGCTAGAAACTTAGAAATTAATATATAGGCCTATTTAAAGTTCTAGAGAGAGTTAGACCTCTAGCTTATAAACTAGACTTTCTAAAAGACTAGTAGCTATACCTAGTAATCTCTATTACCTATCTAAAGAAATACTATAATAGGGATCCTTTTAATTATAAACTAGAAGAACCTAGCCCTATTTATATAGATAGTAATATARATAAGTATTAGTCCTATAAGCTTAAAAGAATTATTACTAAATATAAAGTTCTAGTTAAAGGAAAAGGTAAGAAGAAAGAAAAATTAATATAATATCTTATTAAATAGAAAGAATATAGTAATGAGTAGAACTAATAAATATTAATTAACTAGCTTAGTAATATAAAAGAGTTGGTCTAGGAATTTAAGAATAAAGAGAAGGATAAAGAGAAAACTAAAATATAGTAGTTTATTCTATACTCTTATATCTATATTTATTATTATATTTCTGCTATACTATATTTATCTATAATTACTATATAGCTATATTCTATTTTCTATTTATAGCACCTGCGCTATTTACTACCTAGTTTTAATGTATTATTTACTATTATTATTATGCTATTCACTACCTAGTTTCTTTAATATATTTACTATTATTATTACTAGTTAAGTAAATCTCCTATATTTTAGCCCTCCTTAATACTTTACTCTATTCTCTCTCCCTATAATACTCTTTTTTCTTCCTACTTATATTAATAACAGTCTGCTTATGATTTCTTTCTACTATTCTAATACTATTCTTACTATTTTCTATAACTTACTAATCCTTAATGCACTTCTGGTGTATTTATCTACTACTAGATATATATATTAAACTAGATAGCTTCTTATTCTTAGATAAGATTATTAAGTCCTTACCTATAGTATTCCCTAAATAGATATTTATGCATTCTTAAATGCACCCTAATACTAGTAGAAAATTAATAGAAAGACTTTAGGATTTTAAAACTTAATTACTTTCTAATTTACTAGATATAAAAGAATAGCTTTACCTACCTACTAGAGTTCTTAATAAGCTTTAAAAATAGATAGAAGTATAGCTATATAAAGATAGATTAATACCCTGAAAGAAGTAGATAGCTAAAAATCTTATTAAAGATATAGCTACTTAACTAGAATCTAGTAATCTAATACTAGAAAATCTTATCTTAGGACACTGTGGTAGTTTGTATGTCGATGGATATGGCATTCAATTAATGATTCTTCCTAAAGCTATCTGTGCAGGTCTCTCTAGTATAATAAGGAGCTTATATAAACTACTATAGTATAGGGGGGGCTACATAAATTAGTGACCTTACTAAAGAATTAATAGTAAAAATAGAAGAGAAAGTAATAATAGGAAGGAAAATATATTTATAAAATAATAGAGTTAGTATATTATAGGTAAAATATAAGATAAGGTTTAAGCTAAGTAAGAAGATCTAGATAAATATCCTTAGTAGTCTTTACTTCTACTAAGATATTTACTATAGCCTATTATCTCTTAGTTATTATAGGCTATTAATTAATACCTTATAAAGATAAGGCCTTTCTATCTATATTACTTTAGTAAAAATATTATTACTCTAGTTAATAGATAGCCTTCTTTACTATATTAGAAAATATAGTATCTTTAGTATAACCTAGGCCTCTTATTAGAGTATAGTATAGTATAAAGATAGGCTTTCCTTATAGATATTTTATAAGGTCTTTAATTATATATAATATAGTAATATCTAATTCTTTAAGAGCTAGTAGTTATTTARCTTAGTTAGGCTTAACCTTCTCTAGTAGCTTATATTTCTTAATAAGGTTATTATTATTATCTAGGGTTAATATATTATATACTATATACTAATTTATAATCTATATAATATAATCTAATAGCTCTAAAGATAGGATAACTTAATCTTCTAGTTTATCTTTAGAGTTACTATAAATYTTATAATATATATATATTTTACCTTTACCCTTTGTTATTTATCTTATCTATAGTTTTAATAGATTTATAATAAGTATATCTACTATCTTAATTAATATCTTTAAATTATAAAATCTCTATAATATCTATATTAGTAAAGTAGTACCCCTACTATAATTCTACTAGCCTAAATAGATAGATTAATTATTTAGTTTTAGTAGTTTATTAAAGAAAAATATATTATATTTACTATTATTATTCTTCTAGTTTTCCTATTTAGCCTAGGTGTAAATTTTCTCTATAGTTAATTTATTATATACTATAGATAAATTTAATTTATATATAGCTTCTAGTAGTTTAACCTCCTAGTTCTATTAGTTAGTATAATATTTAACTATTTCTAGGCTATATTAGGTATATACTATTTAGAGCTAATTAATCTATTCTTAAAATAACTTTTTTACTAGCTTAAGGTGCTCTACCTTATCTTAATAGAATAGTAGTAGATTATATTTATCTTTTATAAGGGTTTTGCTAGATATTACTATAATTTTATATTATAGGGAATAGGTTTTAGCATGTAGTTAGGTAGTAGTATATATAAGATAATAGTATATATTCTATAATTTAGAGTAGCTATATAGTTCCTTACAGGTAATATTAATAGGAAATATTAGGCCTTTATTCTTATTAAATTTTAGGATAGCTAGTAGTACTAATAATAATAGAAATTAGCTAAAGTTAATACTAGTATACTATTTTATTAGTATAAAGATAAATAGATTATAATCTTTATCCTAGGTAGCTTTCTATATATCTTTAATATATTTTTCTAGGGCTATTTATATAGCTATGCCTTTCTTAACTACTTTAGTAGTAGCTATAGTACTAAACCTAGCCTTAGCTTTAACTAGAGTACTTTTAGTATTAGTTATCTTATCTAGCTTAGGTATATACTTAGTGCCTATTTATTTATTAGGTAAAGTTAATAAATAAGATATTAATTTACTAAATAAGGCTATTTTAATAACTATAAAGAAAGCTTTCTAGTAGTTCTTAATTCTCTAGTATTTTAGTTTAAGGTTACTCTAGGGCTGTTAGATAGTAGGTAATAACTAAGTTATTGTAGCGGGCAGGGCCCACTGAATGCTCAAGCCTACTAGGCACTCACGATCTGCCTCAGGCACCAATAAACTCCTGTCTAGCAGGGACACCAGTAGTCACATGACTCTTATAGTAATTAATATAGTAATTAATCTTATTATATGATCTCACCTACTATTTACATACTCCTTTTTATGTTTGGCTGTCACGGCCCTAGTTAGAACCTTTTAGTGATTTCTTACTATCTAAATCTAGGTTATAGATTTATTAGGCTTCTAGCCTATAACATTAGAAATTACTTACTACCAGATGAACCAGATGAACCAGATGAACCAGACAAACCAGATGAACTAGATGAACTAGATGAACCAGACAAATCAGATGAACCAGATGAACCAGATAAACCATGGAACCAAATAGAATAGCTAAAATAGATAATATAGATAGTATAGACAGTATGAGTTATAATAATATATTATTATAGATGTTAACATTGCTAGAAGGACCTAATAAAGAATATATATAATAATAGAATACTATATAGGTAGACCCTATGGCCTAAATAGCCTAATAGTTACAGGAGATTATAGATTAAATAACTTAAATAAAAGTATAGTAGATAGCTATCACTCTCTAGCTAGATACTACTATCTAGATAACCCTTATAGTGCCCACTCCTGCTGCTACCCCTATAAATAAACTACTAAGAAGGCTAAAACTAATTCTACCTAATCCTAACTAATATAATAGTATTAATAAGGCTATATATAATATCTTCTACTCTAATCTATTAAGGAAACTAGAAGTTAACTATTTTATATTTAGTAGCTACTATAATTATATATAGTATATCTTTACTAGGCTTAAGGGTTAAGCTGCTATTATAATAAGCCCCTAGATAGACTAGTATACCTAGAACTATACTATAACTAGAGCTAATTTAGATTATATAATTAGCTAGCTTAACCTTATATTCTAGAATAGGAATTATATAGAGAAAGCTATAGAAGAGCTATACTATCTATAATAAGGTAGTTACCTCTTTAGTAATATATTAGCAGACTTTAACTAGCTACTAATAGAGGTAGGAGGTCATAGCTAGACTAATAATATAAAGTAAACCTTTATTAATAGCACCCTAAATATAGAGATATAGATATAGCTCTTTAGTATAGCTAAGGAAGTAAGCTTTAAAGGCTACTACTAGTAGCTATAAATAATTATAGACTAAATTAAAGCCTTCTATGTGTAAGGAGTAGCCTAAGCTAAGTAGTATAGAAAGAGTATATAAGCTATAAGCTATAGTTATATTATCTATATTTCTATATCTCTAATAAATCTAGTCCTAAGCTTACTAAGCCTTAATAACCCTATAGATTAGGAACTAACTACTGCAACCCTAGCTTGCTAATATTAGTATATAAAATAGGTTAATAAGGCTAAGAGATCTTATTACTATACTAAAGAGAGATGCCTATACTATAGAGCCTTAGACTATATAATTAAAGGGTGTTAGTACCTAGGCACTATTTCTCTATAGAGTAGAGAAGTAAAACTATCCTAAGCCTCCTAAGTTATTAGGCCCCTACTTAAAGATAATAAACTAGATATATAAGCTCTAGAGCTTACTAATAATATAAGTAAGTTAGAAAACTAGCTACTCCTATAAAAAGACTCTTATAGAGGCTAGTTAAATAGTTAATATAATTAAAAAGCTAGTACTATCTATGTCCTAAGAAAGAAGATATACTTATTAATTACTAGTAGTTTTAAAAGGCTATTAGATTTAATATTCTAGAATTTATAGTATCTAGTATAATTAATAAGGAATATAATTATTAAATCCTGCCTAATATAGGATATATATCTTATATAGTTATAGCTAAATACTTTACATAGAAGCTATAACTAGAGTAGATTAAGATTAAGCCTATTAATCTAGAGAACTATACTAGTATAATAAGAAGTATTATCTTAATAATTACTTACTTCTCCCTAGATATTAGTAGTAGCTACTAATACATAGTCTATATATATATAGTACTAAAGCTAGGTAATAGGACTAACTTAATCTTAGGGATCCCCTAGATAAGGGACTAGGAAGTAATAATAGAAGCTAAAGAGCCTTAGCTATAACTTATAGATAGATCTATAGTTAAAAGTATTAAGAATAAGCTAAAGCTAGGGGTGAAATAGATTAGTGCCTAGGAATTTACTATCTATAATTAATAGTAAAGAAAGAATAAGACTATATAGATCTTTACTACTAGTATTTAAGATATTAAGAAGGCCTTATAGGTTAAGAAGTATATTAATCTAGCTATAAAGTTACTAAAGTACTACTATAAGTTTCTTAATATATTTAATTAGAAGAAGGCTAATAAGCTACTACTATACTATCTAGATATAGATTACTAAATTAAACTTATTAAGAATAATAAGGAGAAGTTAATAGAACCCCTATAGGGGCTATTATATAGTATATTATAAGGAGAACTCTTAGTACTATAAAAGATATTAATAAAACTACTAGAGAAGGGCTTTATCTATATTAGTAGTTCTATAGCTATAGTATTAGTGCTATTTACTTATAAGCCTAGAGGTGGATTATAATTCTATATTAACTACTATATATTAAATATAATTATAAAGAAGGACTAATACCTACTCTCCTTAATTAATAAGACCCTAGAATATATCTTAAAGGTAAAGTAATTTACTAAGCTAGATATAATTACTACTTTCTATAAGATTTATATTACCTTAGAAGATAAATAGCTAACTACTTTCTATACTTATTTTAGCTTATTTAAATAGCTAGTCACCCTCTTTAGTATAGTAAACATACTAAGCACCTTCTAATAATATATTAACTAGACTCTTTAGGACTTCCTAGATAAATTCACCTCTATATATATTAATAATATACTAATCTTTATAGATAGTTCTCTTACTAAGTATTAGCTATATATCTAATAGGTGCTAGAGTATCTAAAGAATATAGGACTATAGCTAGATATTAATAAATATAAATTTAAGGTGAAGAGTACTAAATATCTTAGATTTATAGTAGAAGCTAGTAAGGGTGTATGGATAGACCCTACTAAGATAAAGATAATAGTAGAATAATAGGCCCCTACCTCTATATATAGTATATATTTATTCCTAGGCTTTATAAACTTCTATTAATAGTTTATATAGAACTTCTTAGATATAGTATAATCCTTAATAGTACTAATATATAAGGAAGCCCCCTTTATATAAGAAGATAAGTAAATAAAGGCCTTTAAATTACTAAAGAAGATATTTACTATAGCCCTAATTCTTATATAGTTTAATCCTAATAGAAAGATAATAGTTAAGATAGATATATCTAACTAGGTAATAGAAGCTACTCTATCCTAGTATAATAATAATAGTATATTAAGGCTAGTTACCTATATCTCTAAGAAGAATATACCTATAGAGTATAATTATAAAATCTATAATAAGGAGTTACTAGCTATTATTAATACTCTTAAGGAGTAGGAGTTAGAATTAATTAGCTTACTATAATTTAAGCTTATTATAGACTACTATAACCTTAAATACTTTAAGATAGTCTATAGGCTTAATAAATAATAGATATATTAGTTATATACCTTAAGCTAATTTAACTATAAGTTATACTACTAGCCTAGGAAGCTTACTACACACCTAGATACCCTATTATATAGGGAGTAAGATATACTATAGAATATAGATAATAATAGACTTAAGATATATAACTATTATTTAGTACTACTTAAGGTTATTACTAGCTAGGCATATGCATAAGTATTTTATAACTATAAAGTAGTATCTAACCTAGATATAAGATTACTAAGTAAATATAATAATTAATTATCTTTACCCCTAGAAGAATACTAGAGGGAAGCTACACTAGATAATATTAATCTATAGAAGATATACCAGGCTATAGAGGAAGGGGCTATATAATTCCTAAAGAAGCTTAGTATCTAAGTATTAATTATTAAATATTTAATATTATTAGATAATTACCTACTATACTAAGGCTAAAAATAGGTCCCTAATTCTGAACCCCTATAAATAAGGATTCTATAAGAGACCTATAACTTAGTATTAATAGGCCACCCTAGGAAGAATATACTATATATAATAATTACCTAGAACTTCTACTAGCTAGAGCTCTCTACAGATGTCTAATAATTTATAAAGAACTATAATAAGTATAGTGCTAATTATATATAGTATAAGTAGTATTAGGGGCTGTTAAAACCCTTACTAATCCTAGATTATAAATAGTAAGAGATTACTATTAACTTTATTACTAAACTACTAACCTTTAATAGGTGTGAAGATATAATAGTAATAGATAATAGACTTAGAAAGGGTATGATCTTAGTGCCCTATAAATAGATAGACTCTAAGATAGTAGTATAGCTACTAATTAATTAATTTATTAGGTATTATAGTATTCCTAGTATAATTACTTTAGACTATAATCTATAGTTTATTAGCTAGTTCTAGGAGCACTTTTATAAATAATTAGATATCTAATAATATCTCTTAATAGCCTTCCACCCACAAACAGATAGATAGATTAAATAAATAAATATAATATTAAAGGCCTACCTTAGGAACTTCTATAACTATATATAGACTAATTAGAAGTTATTACTACTAATAGCCTAACTAGTAATTAATAGCTAGGATATAGTAAGCATAGGAGTTAGCCTATTCTTCCTAGATTATAGATATAATATTAAACTATTAGAGATTAAGGAGCTAGACTATAAGGTAGCTACTACCTATATAATCTATCTACTAAAGGCTAAGGCTGAAGTAATTATAATAAAAATAAGGGAAGCTACTAATATAATATAGTTAGAACTAGCTATAGCCTAGTAGTACTAAGAGGAGTATTTAAACCACTCTCACCTAGTAGCCCTATAATATACTATTAAATTAAAAGTATAGTTAGACTTATAGAATATTTAAATAGATTATCTAAGTAGGAAGCTTAATATATAGTATATAAAGTTTATAGTACTTAAAGCTATTAGGTCATATACTTACTAATTAGATATACTATCTAGTGTATATAATATATTCTATATTAGTCTACTACATCCTGCTGCCAGTGATCCATTCCTAAGCTAGTTAAATAGTAATTACTAGCTACCAGCAGTCCTAGTTAATAGTAAAGTAGAATATACTATTAAGGAGATCTTATAGAAGCATAAGAAATATATTAGATAAGGCTATTAAATAGAGTACCTTATTAAGTAGGTAGGCTATAAGTAGCCTACTTAGAAGCTAGCTATAAATCTTACT
Organism: Aspergillus viridinutans; assembly: GCF_018404265.1. Lineage (NCBI taxonomy): Eukaryota > Fungi > Ascomycota > Eurotiomycetes > Eurotiales > Aspergillaceae > Aspergillus > Aspergillus viridinutans. Next base: position 68,359 of record NW_025091228.1, on the reverse strand, counting down.
AATATAGTAGTACTTACTATATAGGAGGCACACTAGCCTTAATTTAGAGAGGGGGATAGTATAGTAGGCAGGGCCTACTAAATACTTAAGCCTACTAGGCACTCATAATCTACCTTAGATACTAATAAACTCCTATCTAATAGGGACACTAGTAGTTATATAACTCTTATAGTAATTAATATAGTAATTAATCTTATTATATAATCTTACCCACTATTCACATACTCCTTTTTATATTTGGCTGTCACGGCCCTAGTTAGAACCTTTCAGTGATTTCTTACCATCCAAATCTAGGTTATAGATTTATTAGGCTTCTAGCCCATGACAGTTATAGAATCTAGAGATAAAGATATATAACTAAGGAAAAGCTTAAAGAATATATAAAAGATATACTTAAAGAATAATAAGAGATATTAATAGGAAATATAATAGGTAGGTATAGAAGAGAGAGTAAAAAAATTAAAGGGAGTAATATATATAATAGTATTTATTTATTATTAGATAATTAATAATATTTATAAATAGTAATAAAGGGAATATAGTATTTTAAAATATAGTAATAAATAAATAATAAAGTAAGATAGTAAATTTATAAAATAAAGAATAGAAATATACTAAATATAATATATAGAAAAGTATTTATAACTAGGGAATATATAATTATATAATAATTTATTAATTATCTTATTAGAGCTTAAATTCTTTAAGTAGGTCTTATATATAATTAAGATCTTTATTATCTAGCTATATATTTTTATAGTTATTATATTCTAGCTATTTAACTAAATATTATATTTTTATCTTACTACCCTTTATCTTATATATATATTTAGTAATAATATATTTAATTTTATATTCTTCTTAGTCTTTAACTTATACTAGACTAGGGTAGTTTAGTAAGGGCCTATTAAATAGATTATTATCTTTAGGGTATAGTTTAAGATAGATAATAAAAATAATAAGATAGATTTTTAATACTTCTAGTAATTCTAGCTTATAGACTAATAGTCTAATATATTATATAACTTTAAAGAGGCTAGTATATTAGTTACTATACTTTAGAGATATTACTCTAGGAATATTATATCTCTTATATAGATATAATAGTACTTTATCTTTAGGATAAAAAATAAGGGGTATATATCCCTTATTATATTATTACTTTATAATTAAGATAGTAATTTTTAGTACTTCTATTACTTTAATATAAGCTTTAAAGCTTTATATTTTACCTGCTCTATATAGGCTAAGGATATTTAGTAAGGGTAATATAATATTATATATTAATTAGTATAAGGAAAAACTAGTTAAGGTATTTTAGGTACTATTAAGTATAGCTTATAATTATAGAAGGATATTAGGCTATTCTTTATAGTTCTATAAAGTACTAATTATTATTTATAAATAGAGTTTAATTATTTAGTTAGACTATTCTAATTAATTATCCACCTAGGGGTGGTAGGCAGTGGTATATCTTAGTTTAGTATCTTATTATTTAAAGATATCTTTCTATATTTAAGTAATGAATTTTAGATTATAGTCTAATATAATATATCTAGGTAAACCCTAATCACCTTCTATAAGATATATAAGTAAAATATTAGTCTATTAGACTATTATCTAGGTATCTCTACCTAGGATAGCTATATTTCTTTTAGTAAATTTATCTATTATAGATAATATAGTATTATAGGTTCCTATATCTAGGAGTCTAATAATAAAATTAATTATAATTATATAAAATAGGACTTGTAGTTCTAGTATTACTTATATAGCTCTATATAGCTTATAGTACCTAGTTTAATATTTTATATATACTATATAGTATTATATATATTCTATAACTATTTTAGTTATTTATAGTATTAATAGGCCTTAGAGGTTTTCTATAGTTTATATAAAACCTAGATATCTTATATTATTATATATAGTTTATAATACCTCTTAAAGATATATAATAGAGATATAAAGCTTTTCTATATTACTTTCTATAATAAGTAAAGAGTATAGGATACTATTATACTCTATATATAGTACTTTAGTTAGATAAGGTAATATTATATTAGCCTATATTATCTATAGTACTTTAGACTATTTTAGATCCTTAGTATAATTATTCTTTAGTCTATCTTTCTACTTATTAGATATTCGAATAGTAGTAATACTAGCATAGTATACTATAGGTATAATACCTTATAAGTAGGTATTAAGGTATTAGATAGTTTCTAGTAAGTCCTCTAGTTAATCTTTTATATAGCTAGATAACCTTAACAGGGCATCTAGCACTAGGTATATATAGCTAGGCTTATATTATAATTCTATATTAAATATTTATATAAATTAGCTTACTTATACTAATTATAGGTTTAACTTATTAATATTAGTTATTATAGTTAATAATATTTACTTTATAATTAATATAGTAACTATATAATCTATATATATAATAATAGCTTTTATATAGGATTAGATAATATAGTATAGCTTATATAGTCCCTAGACTACACCTAAAATTTCTAATTCTATTAGCTAGTAATTCTTCTTAGCTTTTCTAAGTAATCTACTTAAGAAAAGTATTAGTTCTACTATTATAGATACTAGTATAGTCTTTATATCCTAGTTTAGGTTATAATATAGTAATTTATTATTATCTTACTTTATATAGAATAGTATAAGACCATGACCTTACTTTTTAGATAAATTAATATCTATAAAGGTAAAATACTTTAGGTTATAATAAACTAATATTATTATAGGGGGTTTAAAATAGCTTTAGATAACTATAAAAGCCTCTTTTTTATATTTAGTAGATTTAGTAAGTATAGTTTTTCCTAAGTATATCTTCTATTATCTTCTCTTTATAGGTCCTAGGTTTACTAGGAAGGTTTTCCTTTCCTAAAGTAATTATACTTTAATAGAGTAGAAAGATATATAGTTTTAAAGAAAACTAATTATTCTAAGATAAGTGCCTAGATCTGCTAGTATTATAGGAAATTTAAGTTTAGCTAAAGCTTCTAATTAGTCTATTAGTATAGATATACCTAGTAATATAATATTATACCTAAGTAGCTTAACTAATAGGAATCCTATATATATCTTATTTAGATTAAGTATAATATAATAATTATAGCATTATTATAGTATTTATTAGAGATAAGATATATATTTATATAATATTAATAATTAAACTACTTTATTATTAATAAAACTATACTAGAATACTTATAGATCTTAGAAAATATTATCTATCTTCTACTAGATATATATTCTACTATTATAGAAGTCTATTAGGTATACCTTAAAGTATTCTTAACTATAGTATAAGATAATAGTAATATACTAATAGATAGATAGGTGTAATCTCTACTAGTAAAAAAATTATATAATATTAATAATTATAATATATTTAGTACCTAAGATTAGTAATAATATTTTATTCTAAGATAGTAGTAGATATATATCTAGTATAGCCTCTTAATTAAGGTTCTAATTATCTATTACTACTTATGATTAAAAAAAAACAACAACTTTAATGCAGAACAAATTTTTGAAATTTCTTACTTAAATCAACTCCTTTTAACCTTAAAATTTGCCCAGCTTCTCATGATAGTAACTACTATTAATTAATCCTAACTTTATAGGGTCTTAAGCACCATATTATTATTAAAGCTAAAATAGCTGTTCCTAATAGTTATATATAGTGATAGGAATAGGCTATATTAGAATCTTTATAACTATATCCTAGACCTATACTATAATATAAGTGTCTTTCTAAGCTATCTAGAGGCTTACTATTAAGGAATCCTAAAGCCCCTTATTAAGTTAATTAAAAATACCTAGTTTATTATTAGAGAGGTCCTTAAACACCCCCTTAGTAAAGACTAGAGGTAGGTAGTAACTAAACTCTATAAGATTATACTTAATATTAAAAAGAATACTACCATCACCTAGTATATTCTAACTACTCAATCTCTTCTACTTTCTAGCAAGATCTAATTATATATATAGGTAGCTGTAGGGGCCCCTCCTCTAACTTATATAGCCTCCTCCTATAGCTTAGGTAGTAGCCCTAGAGTAATCCCCTCTAAGCTTAGTAAAGACTATAAAGTGATTATTAAACTACCTAACCCTAGTACTATTTAGATGTTTTAACACCTAAGAGCTATAGAGATTAAGAATTAAGCTAAGAAGGCCTATATTAAGGCCTTATAAGAGTCCCTTATAGTAATACTAGTATCTATCTAGTTTATTACTATATACTAGCTTAAGTTAGGTAACTTAAGCCTTAGCCTCTATACTACTTAGAAGATAGAGATTACTTACTACTACCCTAGCTAGGCTAAGTTATTCCACTAGGGTGCTATTATCTACTTACTAACCTAGGGTATAGTGGTTTATAATATCTAGATTAAATTAATTAGTAATCTGGTAGACCCCAAGGAGGTAAAGTAGATAATTAACTAGTTACTAGCTATAAACTACTTTATATAAGATAACTTAGTAAAGATTACCTATATTACCTAGCTTATAAATTAGCTTATAAATAAGAAATCTTCTACCTTAGTAATTAAGTTTTCAACCCCCCAGGCTGTAAATAAAGCTATTAATAAGGGAATAATTTAGGACTCTATAATCCTAACTATAGTCTTATATAATTAGTCTACTTATATCTACTACTATTTTAAATATTAGTAATATAGCTATATAGGAAGCATCTATTCTAATCTAACTACCTACAGCCTCTATATAGGTAGTTATAAGATCTATAACTACCCCTAGTAGTTATCTACTAGCTAGGGGCCTTAGAAGTATACTAATTATAGAGATATATATACTACCTAGTCTAAATTATGTAAAAAATATGCAGAAGTGGTTAATAGGGTGTAGGCTATATCTAGCTACTGCTAGTAATACTACCATATCTTACTATATTTATAGGACTTCTGCTAGGATTCTAAGAGTAATAGCTTAGATTCTACTACTATCTAGAGCATCACCCTAGTGGAGAGCTTACAGTAATCTAAGGGTTCTAGGGGTATAACCATAGTAAAGAGAATACCTAGACTATCTAAGGGGTCTAGGAAAGTAAAGTTAGAGCTACCTTATAAGTAGCTATCCTATACAGCCCCTAGTAAAGCATCCTTATAGTTAGACCTAAGTACTATTAATATCTTATTTACCTCTATATAGATAAGGAATAACTTATTAAATACCTCTATCTCTACCTTTATCACCTCCTGCTGCTTAGTCTAAATTATTAACTATCTAAGCACTACTAACTCCCTAAACCTAATAGATAAAATAGAATATCCCCTAAAAGCACTCTATAATAATTAAACTATAGTAGCCTATAGAACCCACCTATATATATATTAAGATAACTATAAGAAGGATAATAGTAGTAATAAACTATTAGAGCTACTAACTATAAGTAACTAGTAACCTAGCTTAGTCCTCTAGAATAAAGATATAAATATAAGCCCTAGCACCCACACTTAGAAGAATAAGTAGAAATAGGAGATAGAGAACCTAGTATAGAATAGGCTCTAATAGATAGAGATAGATCTATAAATTAATTTTATAATATATAAATAGACGCCCTAGTTTACTAGTAGTTATTAAAAGAGTATATAGAATAACCTATAACTACCTAATATATAAATTATTCTAAATTCTGTAATATAATATGCACTATTCTAAGAATATAGTAATAGCTTAGTTCTTATATAACCTAGAGGTCCTAAGGGCAGATATTATTACTATATAAGAACTATAGGATAATCTATTTCAGGATACTATCTATTACCCTACTTAAGTAACTTATTAACTACTATATCCTAAGGTAATAGAGACTAGGGGCTAAGCCTATATCTACCTCTATATCTCCTATAAGATAAACCCTACTAAATAGAAGTATATAGTCTATTCACAGGACTACTAGGAACTTAAGCTATACTATGATACAGGGGTGCTCTAACTATATAATATATATAACCCTTATCTAGATAGTGATATCTAAACTAATACTCTTAACCTCCTAAAGTAGGTCCTGGATTAATAAGATAGCTACCTACTCCTAGGAGACTTTAACCTTCACTACTTAGCCTAAGGCAGTGATCATGTCTGCTATACTAACCCTAGGTCTAATAAACTATTAGAACTCACTAATATCTAGCTCCTAGATCTATAGATAGAGCTAGGTATTATCACCTATAATAAGCAGGGCTACTAGTTAACTATTAACCTAATATTTAGTTCTATAGACTTAACAGCCTATCTAGTAGCCTGTAAGGTAGCCCCTAATATCTATACTAACTCTAACCACCTGCTAATTTACCTACTTTTTAATATCTTAACACCCCTGCCACAGGCCCCTAAACACTATAACTAGAAGGCTATGGATGCGCAGAAACTCTATAAATTTATAGATATAAATATTAACCTATACTAATAGTCCAAAGACCTTAAAATACCCTATTAGATTAAAGATACCACTAACTTCCTTAGTAAGATTATCTAATAAGCTATTACTTATTCTACACTATAGGCCCGCCCCTCCCCTAAATAGGCTAATCCTGATTAGACACCTGAATACACTAAAATAGTTAAACTAATATACCTCTATTAATGAACCTACACTGCAACCCACACTAATAATGACTAGGAGGCCTATATAAAGGTCTGTAACTATAAGGGGAAGGTTATCTCCTAATCCTTATAGCAGGGCTACTGTAAATATATATATAAGATAGTTAACCAGGGCCCACAGGGCATGTAGCACATCACTAAATAGGCCTAGAATCATACTAGAGGCTAGGTAGGTGTTATCCCTATTGGTATGGTACTTTAGTATGGCTATGCTGATCATAGGGAAGATAGTTATTATTCCTTAAACTACTGGCTATGGACAGATAGATACAGTGAAGTAAGGTTATATAATACTAATATATAATAGTATCCCTCTAGACTAAAAGAAAAAATAAGAAAAAAAGAAAAGCTATTAATAGTAAACTAGCTATATAATACCTAAGTATTAGCTCTTTAGGTCTATAAATACTTTTCTTTAAGTATTAATACTCAGGCTTATAAAAAATTAATTAGAAAAGCTAATAGAATCTCTGGGAGATAAGAAAAGCTATTATTTAATAAATATAGAGTATATTATAGCTATAGCTCCTATACTAATAAGGACCCTAGTAAGGTATTTATTTATACCTAAAGAGATTAGCTAGTTATTAAGGCTTTTAGGTAATAGCTTTATCTAATTAGCTATACTAAAATAAGTCTATTTAATATGCTGTAAAGCCTTCATGGTATCTTCTATATATATTATATCTATAGTATAACTAGTAGCTTTAGCTAGGGTCTATTATATAGTATAGGTAGGTTTTCCCTAGGGAAAGTTTATTATATCTTTAGTAATCTTAAGTATTATGCTAAGATATCTATAAGATACTAGCTATATAGTCTAATTTACTATAATTATTATAGAGATATTATAATAGTCTAATAAGTCTTCTTCCTTAGTAGATATATTAATATCCTATTCTATATATTACTCTATAACCTAGTTAAGGTAAAGGAATAGATTATTAGGTAAATCTATTTTCTATTCCTTCTTATCCTCTTCATCAGGGGTGAGCTTATAGAATATCTATTTTTAAACTATACTATAGATTTATARTTTCTTAAGACTTTTAATAGCTTAGTTAACCTTTATAATTACTTCCTGTAAAGCTGTGAGGTAGTTAGGTAACTAAAGGGTTAAGTTACTATCTCTAGATAAGTTCTAAGATAAGGGGTAAACTAGTTAATTATCTATAGTTTTAATATCCCCTAAGGAGAATATCTAATATTTACTATTATTATCTTTTATATTCTTAGTTATTTATTATTTATATATATCTCCTATAATATTATCTTTTAGGAACTAGTATAAGATATCTACCTCCTACTTATATTAAGTAATATAGAAGTTAACTATTTACTTTTAATATTCTTTCTTAGTTTCTATTAGGTAGTTTAGCTAATTCTTAAATAACTTCTTTATAGCTTATAGATACTCTTCTTCTTTATTAAATAGCTTAATCTATATATATTTATTAGCTCTAATTATTTAACCTATACTATTATAGTACTTATAAAATAGAGAGTAGACCTTTACTTTAAAAAATAATATACTATAGGATAGATAGTAGAAAACATCCTGTGGTATATTATATATATCTAGGTATTTAAGAATAATACCTATAGGTGTTATATCTGGTTTTAATTCTTACTATTTTAGATAGACTAGTAGGGGACTATTCTATATAATCTTCTTAATATCTAGGTTCTTTAGGTAGAATTTTATTAGTGTTAGGAGAAATAGATTATATATAGTTAATTTAGTTAGTTATATTACTTATTATTTCTTCTTCTTTACTTCTCTTTCTTTTTTCTACTTCTTAGTTAGCTTTTTAGCTTCTATTTTCTTTATTCTACCTATGTCTTCTGGGTTAAGCTAAAAAGATGCTGGTGTAGAGAAGCTTAAGGAAGGATCTAAGGTTTTATAATTATTTAATCTAAGGGTCTATAAGAGATTATTATATTTAATTTTAAATAACTCTTCTTCCTATTACTTATCTAGTGTAAGGTGTCCTAAGATAAGATTTTTTAGTATTAGATTACTAGGTTCTAGCTAAGTAGCTATATTCTTAATAAGATTCTTAGCTATCTACTTCTTTTAGGGGGATATTAATCTATCTTTATATAACTATACTTCTGCCTATCTTTAAAGCTTATTAAGAACTCTAGTAGGTAGGTAAAGCTATTCTTTTATATCTAGTAAATTAGGAATTAGTTAAGTTTTAAAATCTTAAAGTCTTTCTATTAATTTTTCACTAGTATTAGGGTGCATTTAAGGATGCATAAATATCTATTTAAGGAATACTATAGGTAAGGACTTAATAATTTTATCTAGGGATAAGAAGCTATTAGGTTTAATATATATATCTAGTAGTAGATAGATATATTAGAAGCATATTAAGAATAGGTAAGTTATAATAGTATTAGAATAGTAGAGTAGAAATCATAGTGTTACTAATATAAGTAGGAAGAAAAAAAAGGGTATTATAGAAAGATAGAGAGAAAATAGAGTAAAGTATTAGGGAGGGCTAAAATATATAAGATTTACTTAACTAGTAATAATAATAGTAAATAATATATTAAAGAAACTAATTCACTTAACCAGTAATAATAATAATAAATAATATATTAAAGAAACTGGGTAGTGAATAGCGCAGGTATATATAAATAGAAAATAGAATATATAATAAATATAATATAGAATAATAAATATAGATATAAGAGTATAGTATAAACTACTATATTTTAATTTTCTCTTTATCCTTCACTTTATTCTTAAATTCCTAGACTAATTCTTTTATATTATTAAGTTAGTTAAGTAATATCTATTAGTTCTATTTATTATCCTAGCCTTTCTACTTAATAAGATATTATATTAACTTTTTCTTCCTACCTTTAGCTAGAATTTTATATTTAGTAATAATTCTTTTAAGCTTATAGAACTAATACTTATCTATATTACTATCTATATAAATAGGACTAGGTTCTTCTAGTTTATAATTAAAAGGATCCCTATCATTATATTTCTCTAGATAGATAATAGAGATTACTAGGTATAGCTACTAGTCTTTTAGAAAGTCTAGTTTATAAGTTAGAGGTCTAATTCTCTCTAAAACTTTAAATAGGCCTATATATTAGTTTCTAAGTTTCCAGCCCAGGGTTAACTATATAGTATAACCTATATAGAGTTTTAAAAGGACCTTATTATCCTTATAAAAGGCTATTAGTATATATTAACTATTATATCTATACTTTATAGATATAGCTATAAATTATAAGGCCTCTACTATAGATATATAATAGGAAAAAGATTACTTAGTTAGTTTAGTATAACCTATATTAAGGGGAGTTAGTAACTAAAGACTATATATTAACTAATATAGTATCTCCTTAGTAGAAGTATTTATTATTAAGTTAAAAATCCTTTATATTATTAGTAATACTATTAGCTAGTTAGTGATTTAGTTAAGTAAGGTAATTATATAATATAAGTAGATCTTAATAATTTAATTACTCTATTTACTTTATCTATTAGTCTAAGTATAATATACTATAGAATAATACTATTTAATACCTAAAGATTTAGTAAATTCTATCTATATTTCTAATATAAACTTAGGGTCCCTATCTAAGATAATATATTTAGGAATACCCTAGTCTCTAGTATCTAAAGCTATAAGTAGTATATTTACCTATTCTCTAGCTTTCTATATTAAGTATCCTAGTATAGCTATTATCCTTTTTATGAATTTATTAATAACTAATATAATAGAATTAAAACATCCTATGTCAGGCAAAGTAATAATAATATTAATTATTATAGTATAGAAAGGAATTAGTAGAGTAACTAATAATTATAATATCCTATATAGTAAATACCTTTATATCTACTTTTTCTAGTAATTAGGGTAAAATTTAATATATTACTTTACCTAATACTTAATATAATAAAACACTAAGCTATAAAGTAATTCTAGCATCCTATTAATACCTAGGTAGCTATTCTTATTATAAGTATTTTATAATATTTYTTAGAGTAATAAGTRTAGYATRTATAAATATCTATTATTTATATAAAGTAACTAATTATAAATATAATATAGTAAGATAACTAGCACCTATAAGGTTATATTTTATTAAAGTATTTATAAGACCTTAGACTATYTATAATTAGTATAATAYCCTTTAGCTATATACTATTTAAATTYATYAGATAGTGCAACCCTAATTACTRTTAGTTTTTCTACTATTTAACTATAGAAAGTRTGACTATAGAGAATTTCTAGTAGATTATTAAGGGTAGTTAGGTTTAGTTCATCCTTAGTAAATAATAGTAAGTAGGATAGTATATCTAGCACTATATATATCTTACCAGGCTTATAATATAATATTAAATTTAGAAATAGCTGGATGTACTAAGATACTTAAACTAAGTATAAGTTAAGCTTATCTATAGATAATATTAATAGACTTTTCTATCTAGTAATGTCCACTATTATAGAATAATTAGTGTATAGAAATACTCTAGCTTTAGATATATTAATTATATAATAAATCTTATATAATACCTATATAACACTAGATACTTCTAATTTAGTTAGCTAGTAATTCTTTTCTATAGCTATTAAGGCTCTACTTAAGAATATAATTAGTAAAATTATATTTTATAGAGGAGCCTTTAAACAGTCCTAATTTAGAGTAAATATAGAGTTATTAGATATATCTAACCTAATATAAAAGATTATTACACTATAGCCTTACTATTTAGAAGAATTAATATCTATATATAGTAGTAAATTAATATCTTAATAGATAAGCATTAATAAGTTCTTAAAATAACTTTATAGAGAATTAAAACTCTCTTTTTCTTTATCTATGATATTATCTAAGGGTATCTATTTAGTATAGTATTTCTAGGCTCTATCTTTTATAAGACTATAACTTAGTAATTATATCTTATAATCCTGCAAGGGTTAGATAATTATAGTATAATATAGGATATAATTTCTTAACTAGCCTATAAGTCTAATATATGTATTAAGATCTGTAAGTATAATTAGAAATTTAAGTATTAGAATTACTATAAGTTTATCCTCTATTACTATCATGCTAAGGGATAAGACATTCTATCTAAGTAATTAAATTAATAGGAATCTAATAAATATCTTTTATAGAGATAAGGTAATTCCTATCTYATTATATTTAGATAGAAATTTAGATAAATATTATATATAATCATTAAGGCTTTTACTACACAGTATAAAGTTATTAATATAGATCTATAAAAAGGCTTTTATTACTTTAAAAATTAAATCTACTTAGCATTAAACATAGGGCACACTATTAATAAAACCTATAGAATAGATATAGAAGTATTCTTACCCCCTATATATAATAATACCTGTGAACTACTAGGAATCCAGGTATAATAGCTATTAGTAAAATATTACTATTATATCTATTAGGGATATATATAGATATCCTATATATTCTATAATAATCTCTATCTATAAAGGTACTAGATATATATTAGAAATAACTATTATATTAATTCTATAGAAATTAATAACTACTCAACTCTTTATTTTCCTATTAACTAGTTAGTTAATGATAAATACTAGTAAGGGTGGGAAAGGTAGTTTATTAAACTTTAGCAGGGGAGGTATAGATTATAGTAGTAGATCTAAAATATATACTAGAGCTCCTAAAGGAGTAATATTTATTAAAAAACTTATTTATCTAAGCTTATATAGGCTGTTAAATATCTTATCTATAACTTATTAGTATTTAGAACTAATATTATAGATTTTTATAGACTTCTTAATTTACTATTCCTATCCTTTTTTAAGATAAATACACATCCACCTCTCTTTAGGTACTCTAATTATATTAGTATTTATCTATACTAATAGATAGGCTATAACCACTTTTTTAAGCTTACTAGCTAATTTTAGTAGACTATATATCTAAATACTATTATTAAGCTTTATTATTATAGAATTATTTACTATAACTTATAATGCTTTAGTGGAGTCCTTAGGTAGTATAACTACTAGGTTATAGATATATAGAGTATTAATATAGTAGATATTTATAGCCTTAAATTCTGATAAGAGACTAAGTTATTTATAATAGTTAAGTATTATTAGTTAATCTATCTAATTAATAGTAACTATATAACTAAAATTTATATCTTATATATAAGAAAAGAGGGCYACYTACTTATAYTAAGATAGTTTAAAAATATAGTTATAATTATTAAAAAGACCTTTTATCTATTTTACTAGTATCTAGATAGTTAAATAGGGTAGTATCATAACTCTCTTCTAAGTATATACTAGAGTTAGATCTATATAATATAGCTTAGGTAAAATAGTAAGTAGAAGTTCTATATCTTTATAAGATATAATTATAGCTTTATATTTTATAAAATTAATAATAAAACTATATTTACCTAGTATATTAGTACTAATAAGAAGATTAGCTTTAAGACCTTAGGTTAAGTATACCTCTATCTATATTTCTATAAGATAATATCTAGTACTATACTTTGCTAGGATAAATAATAAAATAGAGATAAACTAAGTACTTATAAAGCTATTAGTAATACTATATATAGGTATAGGCACTAGATAATTATAAATAGTAATATTAGATAGAAACTTAAGCAGGAATTTATAATTAATAATTATTATAGTATAACCTAAGTCTAAATAAATTATTATTAATAGTTACTCTATGTGAAGGTATGCTTTAATTATAGTATATTTCTAGAATTAAAATCCTATACTATTATATAAGGGAACTTTTATTAGCTTTATTTTAAAAATTAGTAAATCTATAATATCTATATAAAATCTATCTATATTATTATAATCCAGAGCATGAGCATGAAGAGTGTTATTAGAGGGAAATTCCTATTTATAATTATTATATTATACTAGTCTTGCAAAGTATACTTTAGTATTATATTCTTAATTATATTCCTTATTTTACTACTTATTATACTCTTAATTATTATAATACTTTAGAGATAGCTTACCTTCAGGGTATTCTATCCTACTATTAGGGAATTTATTAAAGTTATTCTTATTATATCTATATTAGTGTATTTTATTACCATAATATATATAAGGCTTTTAGGTAAAACTATAACTATAGTTTCTATAACTCTAATTCTAAAAACCTCCCCAGGGATAATATAGGAAATCCTATAGATTAGATTATATTAGTGCTAGGGGTAAAATTAATATTCTCTAAGATAGTTTATTAGCTTTATTCTTATAGTCCTTATATTTATAATAGAATTCCTATCTCTAAGGTTACTAATTCATGTTTCTTAAATTAGGATTTCTATATAAATTATATAGATTAGAATTTCTATAGTTATGAGTAGGGGTTAGGCTATATTCTTAATAGAGATATATATAACTTATATACTTATTTTAGGAAGTAAAATAGAGATTTCTTATCTATTAGGCCTAAGGATAGCATCTATAAAAACCTCCTTATAGGGTATTCTAAGTAGCCTACTATGTAGGAATATAATGTAGGGTTATACTAGTAAATTTATTAAACTAGTTAGTTTATTTTTTATTTAAAATTAATATAAAATCTACTATAGTAGTCTTTTTATCTAATTTATTAATATACTCTTATAGAGGTATATCTAAGTTTCTCTATACTCTAAAAACTAATAGAAATTCTAAGTCTCCTTCACTACATTACTTTACTAGTGATACTATTAATATAATATATAAGGATAGGGGGTATTTAGTAATGATATCTACTACTATATAAAATATATTATTTAGCTACTGCTATGCTTAGCTAGGGGGTAATCTAAACTATTTTTCTAGAGTAGAGTACTAGTCTTTAATATTTATAATATATATAAGATCTCTCTAAGTAATATTATTAAGCTTAGAATTCTACTATTATACTACTTCTCTATAGAAGTAGGTGTCCAGGTTTTAGCTTATCTTTATTACTAATCTAGATTATTTAGCTATATATAGTTAATTTATAAATACTACTACTAAATAATAGAAGGTCTTATTATCTTTCTTATATATCTTACTATCACCCCAGGCAAATAGCATATCTAGATAAAAAAATCTAATATTAGTAGGATGCTAGCTGCTATTAGTTTACCTCTCCTAATAGTTAGTATTATAGGAGTTTCTTATAGTGCTATTATAATATTAATATAGAATATTATTATCTTCATCACTACTTAAGCTACTAGAATTATTATTATTATAATTTCACTATCTTATTCTACTTTTAGAGTATTAGTAGTGCCTACTATAACTACTATTATCTTCTAAAGAATGATATTAATTATTAGTAGTTTCTCTAGTTTTTCTAGTATTCTTATTAGTTATATTAGCTGCTTATTTTCCTTTATAGTTATTAAGCTAAGTATTAATAAAAGCCTATATAGAAGCTATAACTACTTATTATACTATAGTATTAAGCTAATCCTTTTACACCTTAGAGAAAATAAGATTTAGGCTATTTAGACCTGTATTAGGGCCTACCATTATTATAGTTAATAAATTAAGTATTAATAGATCTTCTAATAATAGGCTATAGACAGTACTACAAGCTAACTCTAGGGATTCTAGTAATATTAGTAAGTCTAAGATTACTAAAGGTAACTCTAGCTTTTTAGTATTCCCTAATAATTCTATATTTAACCTATAATGCGTGAAAGAAGATAATTCTAAGTTTAGCTAACTAATTTATATTTTAAAATCTAGTAATATTAGAAATTCTAATTATTTATCTTCTAGTTTCTCTTTAGTTTTTAGTATAGAAAAAAGGGTGTCTTTCTTTTAAAAGCCTAGGTATTTTAGTATTAGTATTAGTAGTATAAAGTTTTTAGGTCTTCTTAAGGGGTATTTTACTACTTATTTATTACTTTTTAAGTAGTTTATATAGAAAGTAAGAAATTATTAGTTATTCTAAAGGAAATTTAAAAGTTTAAGAAATTATTATACTACTATAGTAAGTATAGCTCTTATATATACCTAATTACCTAGGAATTCAACCCTTTTAGGATCTTCTTAATATTATAGTATAAATATTATTTATACTATAGTATCTAGATTAAGATCCTTTATAAATCCATGCCCTGTTTCTTTAAATAACTAAAGCTAAGCAGCAAGGGAAATAAGCTATTTATTAATCTTATTAGTTATAAGAGTAGAATTTTTAACTAATATAGTTATAACCTATTTAATTATATAGATAAATATATTAATAATTAATAATGAATGTAGCAGAATAGCAGAATAATATAGAATATATCTATTAATTAATATAGTTAGTAAAGATAGAAAATACTTTATAGTATGCAGAATAATAATACTTAAATAAATTAATAGATAAAAGCTTACAATATAATAAGAACTAGAAAGGTTAATAAAATAGATAAAAGATTAAGATTAATAATAAAGGTTGGTTAATAGGTAAGTATAAGTTTATTAATTATAGTATAACTAAAATCCTAGTTATAGTATTATTAACTTCCTTTTTAGGAAAGTAGTAAAACATGTTAAAATATCTTAGTAGTAGAATTAGTTAAAAAGGTGTAGGGAAAACCACTATAGCTTTAATTATTAATTAATAATTAGAAATTAATAAAATAAATAAAAAGTTAATTAATTAGTTTTCCCTAATTAAGTCCTGAATACCCAGGACATACTACTATTTAGTATAGTACTTTAGTATGACTATACTAATTATAGGGAAGATAGTTGTTATTCCTTAAACTACTAGCTATAGATAGATAGATACAGTGAAGCAAGGTCACATGATACTGACATGCAATACCTATACTCTATTAGGGAGACTGTATTATAGAGATAATAGAGCAGAAGGTTAATCTACTTTATAAGGCCTTCTTCCCTATACTACCTCTAGCTAATCTCTCTAATATAAAGGGTTGCATACATAACTAATTATAAGATATTATCTTCCCTAATATTAATAAATATAAAATCACTAAAGCTATTTAAAAAGCACCCCTAGATAAAGCACCAGGGCCAGATATAATCCCTAATAAGGTTTAGCATGCCCTAGGCATAGTCCCTGTATTTATATAGGTACTTAAAACCCTATTTAATACCTATATCTATATTAGCTACAATCCCTAATACTTCTAAATATCCACCACAGTCATCCTCTACAAGGCAGCCCCCTAAGATTTCCACCTTCTAAAGTCCTACTGCCCTATCACCCTACTCAACACCCTAGGCAAGGTCCTAGAGTTAATAATCACCCTCCACATCTCCTAGGTGCTAGAGGAACATGGCCTACTTCCAAAGGGCCACCTAGGTGGCTGAAAAGGCATCTCTGTCGACCATGCCATTCAGCTAATTATAGATGAGGTCCTCCATGCCTGGGGGCTAGGGAAGAAGGAACTGGAGCCGAACCCATCACCATCAACAGGGCCTACCGACATATGGGAACTAGATGACTATGAGGGCCATGATCAACTGCCTGTCCGCCATAGAGAAGCAACCATTCAACCTACTAAGTCAGCTAGATACCTTAGTATCTAGTTAGATAAGACCCTCTCTTTTAGCATCCACTGCACCAAGGTGGTTAACCATGTAAATAGCAGCCTGGAGGCACTATAAAGCATTACTAGATTAACCTAGGATGCTTCACTAGAGACTATATATATAATTTATCATGGTGTGGTTATCCCATAACTACTATATAGAGTTACAGTATGGTTTAGCCCTGCCAGCAGGTTAATTCCAGCTATAGAACAGAATAAGATTACTAATAAATTCACTAAGATCTAGAAGTATATAGCCATCCTAATTAGTAGTGCCTTCTAGGGGACTACTATAGCTATGCTTAATATAGAACTACACCTACTACTAATCTACCTACAGATGCAGCAGATCATTAAGGAAACTACTATCTAAATCTAGATAGGACTAAGTTTTGCCTGCCCCCAGGGACTTATAGGGAAGCTATAACTAATTAGAGAAATATAGTGAAGTAGCCTTACCCTACTAGAGGTACTTAGGAAGAGGGGTAGCCTGCTAGCCCCTACTACCCTAAAGTATATAGAGGAATAGGAAATATAGAAAGTATATATACTCTCCTTATAGGAGCCCCCCCTCTATTATATAATTAAAGACTATAAAGCTGCACTAAAGACCCATAATAGAATATATAAGGATGATAACTAACTAGTCATCTTTACTAATAGTAGTAGCTACTAAGGCTATATAGGCGCCTTAGCTATCTGCCTCTATAACTAACAGGTCTGCTAGAACTATCTAGATATAGAGGTAGACTTAACTATATACACTACTAAGCTAGATAGGATCTATATAGTAATAGACACTACTAGAGAACTAGGCCCCTGTTTACTCACCCTCTTCACTAACAGCCAGGCTGCCATCTAGGCAATCTAGAACCTGCACTGCCCCTCTAGCTAATATATTCTAGATGTAATATATAGATATATATAGGCCTTAGAGGTATGTGGGCTACCCCTAGAGAATATTAAGATATACTAGATCCCTGCCTATATAGGTGTGGTGGGGAATGAGGCTATAGATAAGGTAGTAAAGGAGGCTGCTATATAAGGTAGTAAGGTCTAATTAAGCTTAGTAGGGTAACCTAGTTAATTAGAATAACTAGTTATCTAGCTTACTATGGTAGCTAAGTAAGCTATCTACTAATAAATCCAGCAATGCTGGAAGAAATAGTAGGAGATTAAGAAGGGGGCTAAGCTAATATAGCAGCTAATTAAGGCCCCCTATAAGAAGAATCTAGGGTTCTATAAGGGCCTACCAAAGCTACACACATTGATTATTATCTAGATGTAGACTATATAGATTAGTCTATAATATTTCCTCTTTAAGATTAAGGCCTATAACTTAGACTAGTGCAGCTATAGAGAGGGGTCTTAGACCCCTAAGCATATCCTCCTATAGTGTTTATTATATATAGAGGTGCACAGGGAGATGATTAATAAGCTTTTTAATAAGGGATTTAGGGGGGATATATTAGACTATAATACACTTATATCTAATCTATAGGTGATCTGCTATATTACTAAATTCATGCATTAAATAGGCCTGCTTAGCTAGTTCTGACACATGGAGGTAGGTAAATAGGACTAAGAACATAGAAGCCTATTGCAAGGCTCTGGAATAGATATAGAAGATAATAGTTAGATAGATTAAGTAGCTGCCTAGGAAGGGTCTTCCTAGGTGCAGAACCACACTATGCTTGGAATAACTACATGGAATGAGGTGGGATAGGTGTTAGACATGCTAAGATGGTATAGGGGAGATAGATAGCCTAGTGATAGGCCATCTTTAGTTATATTTTTACTCTTTTTAATATTTCCTTTATCTTCTCTGTATTCATAGGTTATTAGGTGTTTAGATACTAGATTCCTGCTTCACCAGCAAAGTGCCTGCATAGCTAATTGCTTCAATAGATAGGCTACATCAGGTTAATAGAATCTTGATTGATTGATTGATTGATACTACTTATGATTTTAGCTTTTCTTCACTATTTTCCATAGTAACTTTCTATATAATAAAAACTAGATACCCTAATAGTATATAATTCTAAGGAAAAGCTATATAGCCTTCCTTATATAATATATTAAATACTTTATCTATAATATCTTAGTCTCTTTAGCTTACTAGATAGTATTTTAAACTCTTATAGAGCTAATCCTTCTATCTTTTATAGAGATCTTTATCTATTTATCTTTAGGGACATCTATAAAGTTAGTATTAGTCTATATATCTAGGAATTCTATAAGGACTAGTTATAGTACTATAACTACTATTTTATTATTATAAATAGTAATATTATTAGGCAGCTTAGTCTATATCTTTAGATTAATATTAATAGGGATAATTTACTAATATTAATTATTATTATTATTATTATATACTATTATATATAGGTCTAATTTAGCTAAGTTTATTACTTTATATTTTTTAATAATTTTTAGTATAATAATTATACTATCTATTTCTTCAGGCCTTATATACTATATATTAATAATATCTATTTCTAAGAGTATACTAATTCTTACTCTACTATCTAGTATAATAGGTATATTAGTAGGGTTAACTACTACTATATATAAGAAATTTATATTAACTACTAGCATAAAGAAAGTAAGACTATAGTATTATAGTAATTTAAAGAGATAGTCCTAGTCTAATAGTAAATTCTTTAATACTTTATATTAAATTAGAATATAGACCTTTTACTAAGGTTAGACTATAATTTTCTTATCTAAATAGACTAGTCTTAGAGAGACTTAGTAGTCCTGCTTTAGTATAACTATAATTAGGATTATTATATTCTAATATAATACTATCCTAGCTATATAAGATATAAAATTAATTAAAAAGCCTACTAGTATAAGTATATCTATATTAATAAGTATATTTACCTTAAGGCTCTATATAATATATGCTTTATAAGATATATATATAATTATATATTTTTTATTAACTATTACAGGAAAGGATAGTTAGATAATAGTAAAATATATACTAGTAAATCTATTTAATATACCTTTAACTAGTATTAGTATTAGATAATCTATAATCTATATTATAGGGATATGTTATAG
The DNA here is from genome assembly GCF_018404265.1 of Aspergillus viridinutans. NCBI lineage: Eukaryota > Fungi > Ascomycota > Eurotiomycetes > Eurotiales > Aspergillaceae > Aspergillus > Aspergillus viridinutans. Next base: position 48,090 of record NW_025091228.1, on the reverse strand, counting down.
CAGAAAATACTTATCTATAATAGTTATTATATAATCTATATTAAGGTATATGGAAGCTACTGATATAGAATTTTCTAGATAAGCTTATATACTAGTATATTTCTAGGTCTAAAATTTTAGTCTAGGAATATCTATGCTCTGTTTAGTATTAGATTAAATAATAGGTATTATTAGATCTAGATAGTAGAACTTAGCTTCTAGTACTTTATATAGTAATATATAGATATATAAGATATTTCTAGAGGGGAAGGTGGAGCTATATCTATTATAATTAATACTAGATACTTCTAGTTCCACTAAGTAGGCATCTATTAAATTTAGAGTATATTCTATTTTTATTAGATTATTAGTATATTATTACTTATTAGTATAGTAATTATTATACTTAGGGCCTGGCTTATGATAAAAATCTAGGTTATTAAATTTATAACTAATAGCCTAGTTATAGCCTTAACCTACTATATTATTACTATAGTTTATATATCCTTATTAGTATCTATAAGTATAGGTAAAATTAGACTTCCCTTTTTTATCTTAGATTATTATAAGATATTATGTAGGGGTAGGAGGCATAGGGGGTAGGGCTAGTAGTATCTTCTAGGATTAAAAATTAGCTTAATTCTAGTTTTAGCCCTACTTCTGCCATATTTACTTATTCTACTATAATTAGTAAGGGGGCTATCTAGGCTTTTCTTATATATATAGGTTTTAGGACTATAGGGTTCTACCTTATTACTAGTTTTGCCATCTTCTATAAGGTTAAGGTATAGGAACCTGCTATATAGGAAGTATTTAAAAATAATTAAACTAATTTATTTACTTATAATTTAGGATATTAATAAATTTAGCTATAGTAGTTTCTTCACAGGGCTTATTAATTTCTAATTATAATATAATATCTATATTTCTCTAGGTATAAAGGATAAGAGGGTATTCAGCCTCTGCTTTACCTATCTATTTTATAAGAGTAATAACTATTAATATATATACTAAAGAGCTCTTCTAATACTAGATATTAAGGATAGTATATTTTATATTAGAAAGTTATTCTATTACCTAGCTAGGTAGTATTCTAAAATATTTTTCTAGCTACTTATATTAGTTATCTATATTTAGTAAGTAGATTAGCCTAGTTTATATTATAGGGTCTAATTTATTATTCTACTATTTTACTACTTCTCTATAAAGGTATATATCTAGGTTTTATAATATCTTTACTATATCTCTTAACCATGCTGCTACTTAGAGTCTATTTATAAAGATATAGATAGAATAATAATATATTTTATTATCTTAATTAATAGTATCTTTATATCCCCATAAGTATGGCATATCTAGGAAGAAGTAACTAATATCTATAGGTCTCTAGTAATTATTATTAGATATTATACTTATTAAAGATATTAATATAGTATATTCCTCTAGTATAACTATAGGCTTATATACTTTTATAGGATTTAATATAGGGAGGGATGCCTAGATTACTTACTATATAATTTCTTATAATACTTATACTTAGGTAGAAGAGAATAGTATTTCTTTAACCTCTTTTATTTTAATAGTCTAGGTATATTACTTACTAGATTAGCTTTATTCTACTATGCTAGCTAGTTTTGCCTATCCTAGCTATATAGTTTTTTATAGATTAAATAGAGAATCTAGTTCTAGTAGTAATTCCTTAGATATACTATTATCTAATTAGGAATGCTAGATCTTAATAATAAGTAACTAGTAAGATATAAATAAATTATACTAGATTAGATCTAGGCTTAGTAGCTAGAATTCTAGTATTATCTAGGTGCTTACTAGTAATATATAAGATTCTATAAAAAAGGATTATTTACTACTAAAGACTAGGTTAAAGATAGATATAATATATATTTTACTAATTAGTATAGCTTCCTAAGGTTTTTCCTTAGTAATTATCCTAGGTTTTACATCCTTAGGTATATTATATTTAGTAGTAGTAATTCTTTTAGTTTTAATAAGGAAATATTATACTACTATCTAAAATATTTTTAGAGAGTATAACTAGGTCTTAGGATATTATAATTTTATAGATTCTAAAGTAGCTCTAGTTCTTCCTATATTAGATAATTACTAAGGCAGGGGGTCAGGATATTAGGAGGTAATATAGTTAAGATAAGTATCTAATTTAGATAACCTTATCTAATTAGGGAAGCTTTAGTAATATACTATAATCTAATATCTAATTTTAATAATTTAATTAGATAATATAAGTAGTTAATTAGATTATAGTAATAATATTAGGATATAAGAGTAGTTAACTATTCTAGCTAGTAAGGAATTCCCTTATAGTGTAATAGTATTTAATAGTGTTATTAGTAAGGTTTTTTAGAAAAAGTATTTAGGGGAAGTTTCTTAATCTAAGATCCTAGATTATTTAAGATATACTACCATATTTATAGTAGTTTATATATTAATAGATATAGTATTTAATTAATAATTCTTTCTAAAGCTATCTGTGTAGGTCTCCCTAATATAATAAGGAGCTTATATAAACTACTATAGACACCTTATACTAGATAAGTAATAGGAAGAAGAGTTATCTAAAATTAAATATAATAATCTTTTATAGACTCTTAGATTAAATAATTATAAAATCTTAGATCCTCCCTTAAGCTTTTCTATATAAGTGTCTTAACTTAGCCTAGAAGATATAGATAGAATAAAGAAAATAGAAGCTAAAAAGCTAGCTAAGAAGTAGAATAAAAAAAGAGAAGTAGAGAAGAAGAAATAATAAATAATATAATTAGCTAAATTAATTATATATAATCATTTATTTCTCCTAATACTAATAAAATTCTACCTAAAGAATCTAGATATTAAGAAGATTATATAGAATAGTCCCCTACTAGTCTATCTAAAATAGTAAGAATTAAAACTAGATATAATATCTATAGATATTATTCTTAAATACCTAAATATATATAATATACTATAGGATATTTTCTACTATCTATTCTATAGTATATTATTTCTTAAAGTAAAGGTCTACTCTCTATTTTATAAGTATTATAATAGTATAGGTTAAATAATTAGAGCTAATAAATATATATAGATTAAGCTATTTAATAAAGAAGAAGAATATTTATAAGCTATAAAGAAGTTACTTAAGAATTAGCTAGACTATTTAATAGAAATTAAGAAAGAATATTAGAAGTAAATAGTTAACTTCTATATTATATAATATAAGTAGGAGGTTAATATCTTATACTAGTTCCTAAAAGATAATATTATAAGAGATATATATAAATAGTAAATAACTAAGGATATAAAAGATAGTAATAATAAATATTAGATATTCTTCTTAGAGAATATTAAAACTATAGATAATTAACTAATTTACTCCTTATCTTAAAACTTATCTAGAGATAGTAACTTAACTCTTTAGTTACCTAACTATCTTATAGCTTTATAGGAAGTAATTATAAAGGTTAATTAAGTTATTAAAAGTCTTAAGAAACTATAAATCTATAGTATAATTTAAAAATAGATATTCTATAAGCTTACCTCTAATAAAGAGGATAAGAAGGGATAGAAAATAGATTTACTTAATAACCTATCTCTTTACCTTAACTAGATTATAAAGCAATATATAAAATAGGATATTAATATACCTACTAAGGAAGAAGACTTATTAGACTATTATAATATCTCTATAATAATTATAGTAAATTAGACTATATAGCTAGTATTTATAGATATCTTAGTATAATACTTAAGATTACTAAAGATATAATAAACTTTCCCTAGAGAAAATCTACCTATACTATATAGTAGACCCTAGCTAAAGCTAGTGGTTATACTATAGATATAATATATATAGAAGATACTATAAAGGCTTTATAGTATATTAAATAGACTTACTTTAGTATAGCTAATTAGATAAAGCTTTTACCTAAAAACCTTAATAACTAGCTAATCTCTCTAGGTGTAAATAAATACCTTACTAGGATCCTTACTAGTATAGAAGCTATAGTTATAATATACCCTATATTTATTAAATAAGGGACTTATATATTATAGCTTTTCTTATCTTATAGAGATTCTATTAGCTTTTTTAATTAATTTTTTATAAGCCTGAGTATTAGTACTTAAAGAAAAGTATTTATAGACCTAAAGAGCTAATACTTAGGTATTAGCTTAATTTACTACTAATAGCTTTTCTTTTTTTTCTTATTTTTTCTTTTAGTTTAGAGGGATACTATTATATATTAGCTATTATATACCTTGCTTTACTATAACTATCTATTAATAGTTAGTAATTAGAGAATAATAACTATCTTCCCCTTAATATATAGCTTCACCTTATAAGACTATACTAGTAGTAGCTATAGTACTAGACCTAGCCTTAGCCTTAACTAGAGTACTTTTAGTACTAGTTATCTTATCTAGTTTAGGTGTATGCTTAGCGCCTATTTATTTATTAGATAAAGTTAATAGATAAGATATTAGTTTACTAAATAGAGTTTTTTAATAACTATAAAGAAAGCCTTCTAATAGTCCTTAATTCTCTAGTATTTTAGCTTAAGGTTACTCTAGGGCTGTTAAATAGTAGGTAATAATTAAGTTATAGGGTTTAGAGATAAAGATATATAACTAAAGAAGAGCTTAAAGAATAAATAAAAGATATACTTAAAAAATAATAAGAGAGATAGTAGAAAAGATAATAGATAAATATAGAAAAGAGAGTAAGGAAATTAAAGGGACTAATATATATAATAATATTTATTTATTATTAGGTAATTAATAATATTTATAAATAGTAATAAAGAAAATATAGTATTTTAAAATATAGTAGTAAATAAATAATAGAGTATAGTAGTAAATTTATAAAATAAAGAATAGAAATATACTAAATATAATATATAAAAAAGTATTTATAACTAGGGAATATATAATTATATAATAATTTATTAATTATCTTATTAGAGCTTAAATTCTTTAAGTAGGTTATATATATAATTAAGATCTTTATTATCTAGCTATATATTTTTATAGTTATTATATTCTAGCTATTTAATTAGATATTATATCTTTATCTTATTACTCTTTATCTTATATATATATTTAGTAATAATATATTTAATTTTATATTCTTCTTAGTCTTTAACTTATACTAGACTAGGGTAGTTTAATAAAGGTCTCTTAAATAGATTATTATTTTTAGGGTATAGTTTAAGATAGATAATAGAAATAATAGAATAGATTTTTAATACTTCTAGTAATTCTAGCTTATACGCTAATAATCTAATATATTATTAAAGGGGCTAGTATATTAGTTACTATACTTTAAGGATATTACTCTAGAAATATTATATCCCTTATATAGATATAATAGGACTTTATCTCTAGGGTAAAAAATAAAAGATATATATCTCTTATTATATTATTACTTTATAGTTAAGATAGTAATCTTTAGTACTTCTACTACTTTAATATAGACTTTAAAGCTAAATATTTTACCTACTCTATATAGGCTAAGGATATTTAGTAATAGCAGTATAATACTATATATTAATTAGTATAGGGAAAAACTAGTTAAGGTATTTTAGGCACTATTAAGTATAGCTTATAATTATAGAAGGATATTAGGCTAATCCTTATAGTTTTATAAAGTAGTAATAGTTATTTATAAATAGAGTTTAATTATTTAGTTAGATTATTCTAATTAACTATCCACCTAAGGGTGGTAGGTAGTGGTATATCTTAATTTAGTATCTTATTATTTAAAGATCTCTTTCTATATTTAAGTAATGAATTTTAGATTATAGTCTAATATAATATATCTAGGTAAACCCTAGTCATCTATAAGATATATAAGTAAGATATTAGCCTATTAGACTATTATCTAGCTATCTCTGCCTAGGATAGCTATATTTCTCTTAGTAAATTTATCTATTATAGATAATATAGTGTTATAGGTTCCCATGTCTGGAAGTCTAATAATAAAATAAATTATAATTATATAAAATAGGACTAGTAATTCTAGTATAGTGTTGCATGTCAGCCATCATGTGCCTTGCTTCACTGTAACTATCTATTAATAGCCAGTAGTTTGAGAATGGCAACTATCTTCCCATAATTAGCATTACCATATAAAGGTACTATACCAAATGGTAGTATGTCCTTGGTTACCTAGGATAATTTAATTTAGGATAACTAGTTAATTAATTATTATTAAATTATATTAATATAATTATTTTATAATAAATAATACTACAGTAGTTTTCCCTATACCTATTAATTCTCTCTTTTAAGTAGAATTCTACTAAGTATATCTTACTACTTCTTACTACTTTCCTAATAAAGAAGTTAGCTAGTTATACTATAGCTTAAGATCCTAGTTATTACTACTTAATAACCTTAATCCTCTTTTTTAAACTTTTTAAATAACTATCTTTTAAATACTTTACTTTATTAAAAATTATTAATTCTCACTAATTCTATTATCTTTTAACTTTCTAAAGTTAAATTATTAAGTATTATCTTTTACTATACTTTTCTAATCTACTTCTATCTCTTAATTTACTATATTTATTAACAGCTTCTTATAGCTATTAAAAGTCTAGTCTAATTCTATATTATATTCTATTATTTCTAAACTTTAAATTATTAGTATTTCCTTAATAACTATTATATCTATAAGTGTAATCAGCATATTACTTATCCTAATTATTAAAATATTATTTTAAAAATCCTGCTCCTATAACTAATAAGGTTAATAAGTAGCTTATTTCTCTTACTATATAGCTTTAGTCTTTTAAGGAAATAGGGCATAGCTTTATAAAGAACTTTAATCTAAATATAATTACTTAAGTAATTTTCCTTCTTTAATATTAGAAATATCCTAAGAATATGGAATTTCTAAATAACTAGATATATATATAAGTAATTATTAGAGCTACTATAAAATAATTTCTAAGATAATTAGACTTTCTCTAGAATAATTAATAGTACCTTATCTTTTATATAAATTATCTAAAAAATAGTAACTAAGTAAAAAACCCTTTAGGTAGACTAAGGAACTTTATTCTACTAATACTAAAATACCCTATATTCTATAAGAAGGATATTCTATTTACTATACCTAAACTAGAAAAGTAAGAAGATAAGGAGATTAATAATAAAGTAGAAGATTAGTCTAATTTTATTATATCTCTAGACTTTAAAGCTTAAGTAAGTTAGCTAATTTTAAGCTTATTATTTATCTATTATAGATTAAATATTAAATTATTTGTAGCAATTCACTGTGTTAAGTATTGTTTGTTGATTCCTTCTACTATGGTCAGTCCATCCATTAGGTATGACCACCAGGGTACAGTACACTAGATAGACCACATGCGCAGGTAAAACAGGGAAACATTATAATAAGGTAATATTATATAGGAGAATAAATGCAACATCATAGGGGGCTAATAAAATGTAATGTCCATGTTGCTAAGTTAATAAAGGTAAGAAGTAGGTAAAATAGTAATGTAGAGTTAGTTAATAATCTATAGGTAAAACTACCTAAGAATCTATATAACTATCTAAGATCTGCATTGCAGGACTTAGTTAGGAAGGTTATTAGGAAAGTTAGTATAATTAATATATTTAGTATATTATTCTTAGTTAAATACTTTCACTAGCTCTAAAGAACCCTAAAGGTTAGCTTCTTAGACCTATTAGTTATCTTTAGTACTATAACCTTTCCATTAGATAAGATATTTAGTAAACAGGGTCTAGTAATAGCCTTATTAGATAGTGTATTTACCTAGTAGGTATTCTACCTTATAGATATTATCTTTATTAGGGTATATATTAGCATTGATGACTAGGGGTGGTTTTGGTAATTCTTAACTAAATAGATTAGGTTTAGTCAGTGCTGGTTCTAAATAAGTAACTAATATAATAGGATAGATCTTCTATATAGCAGGTAGTTTAATATAGTAGGCTAATTAGCTTATATACTCTAGCACTTAGAACAGGCTAGTATTCTAAAGCTAGAGTTTCTGATTAGTCTACTTAGTTAGTAAGGAATAACTATAGTGCAACTAGATATAGACCTAGTTACTAGTATAGAATTTTACTAGCTTATAGTTCTAATTATAGAGCTCTTTTATTTATACTAATATATATTTTATTACTTCTTTAGCATCTAACTGTACTGAAAAGTCCAGCTCTTTAGGTTAAATAAACTATTTTAGGAACTGCCATAGCTATCTAATATTAATACTAAAGAGTAGTTAATATAGGGTTGCCTTAGTAGTTCTACTTAGTAAACTATTAATAGTGGATATGATGCTTGATAGAACCATTATCTATTAGAAGAGGTCAGGCTAATTAGTAGTGGTATAGGAATAATATAATATAATCTTAATAACCTAGATTAGCTATTTAGTCTAGCTATTAGTCTGGGGATGAAAGGCTGTTAAATAGAATTACTATAAATATAGTATAATAAAGATTCCTTTCTAAAATGCTAATATAAAATATAAATTATAGTTAGAAATAAAGTACCATGGAACTCCCTAATCATAGGATTATATATATATAATAGTAGCTCCTCCCCACCATTCTATAGTCTAGTTAGACTAACCTAGGAGGATACTAATCTACTTAGAAAACTTATTAACTATAATTAAAGCCTAATCATATTCCTTAACACCAGATAACAGGAGTCTAATAATAAAGTCTATTATAATAATCTTAAATAGTACTAGTGGAACCTATAATAGTTAAAGGCTTCTATATAGCTTATGATAATAAACCTTATTCTATAGATAAATTAGGTAATGCTTAATATACTAGTGTAATAACTATTAGCCCTAGTACATAGTAAATCTATTAAGTAAAACTAGACACTTATCTATCCCTTAGTAGTTTTATTTATTATGGATTAACTAGAATACCTTATGGGTAACCAGACATAGGATATAAACCTAGGGCTCTTTAACTACAGCATTACTAGCTACACAGTGCTTAACTATATAGAGTAAACTATTATCATCTAACTAGTAAGGCAATGTAGCAGGTAAATTAGATATCTAATTATTATAGAGGACTTTAATAATATACTTAGTTTATAGGTCCTTATAATATATATTAATTATATATTTCTTAAACTCTTCAGATAGCTGAATAGATGATATAGTATAGTCATACTTAGTTAAATAGGCACTAATAGTAAGATAGGCATTAATAGAATTAAGATTAGGTTTATCTAGTTTAGCCTTCTTTATTAGTAGGCAAGATAAAGCATTAGTAATAGTATTTAATTTTCCTAGATAATAAAAGACCTGTAATCTAAATTACTAGATATATTAGGATGCGCGGACTAGTCATAAGTTCAGCCATTCTAATATAATAGTATTTATAGATATTTAGGTGGATATACTAATAGTTAACATATAATTAGTATAGATGACAGTGGGATGATAGGAGGCCTTAACTAGATAATATAGTTTTTAGAGCACCTATACTAAGTAAGCTACTTCTAATTTAGTGGGCTAATAGCAAGATTTAGCTATGGTTAAGGTTTAACTAAGAAAGAGAATTAGTTAAACCACTATCTATAGTAGTAGGACTAATAGATTAGTATGCTGGTTATTATCCAGGATATAGTATGCCATGACCCTAAATCCCTCATAGGAAGCATCTAGATCAGTGTAAAGATATTTTACTAGATTAAAATAGGTATAGAATAATAAGCTATTAAAAGCTGCTTATAGCTTCTAGAATACCTTAATTTCATAGTTAGTTAGGATGTTAATAGTTTTCCTAGTAATAAATATATATTATTTAGACCCCTTCTTCAATGGACTGCCCTTAAGTAGAACTATCTTCTGCTTCTATAGAGGTTTAGTAATGGTAGCATACTTATTAATATAATGGCAGAACTATCTAGTTAAACCTAAGTAGTGATCTAGTTCTTTAAGATTCTATAGGAATTTAAGGCTGTAGATAGCAGTAAGCTTCTCCTTAGGTATAGATAAACCTAATATATTAACCCATTGCCTGAGCAGCTGGACACTAGGAAAACTAATAAAGGCTTTTATTAGTTTTAACTAAATGCCCAGCCTATAGAGGCACTATAAAATAGTATTAAGATGCTAGAGGTGCTTATCAAATATCTCTAATATAATAAGAATATTATTAATATATAGTTTAGTAAATAGTAGCTTCTTTAGGAGCTAATCCATCTATCTCTAGACATATAGAATAGAGTTAATAAAACCTATTATAGCAATATTAAACACCTCTTATCCCTGGTGACTAATGATAGCAAGATAATTCTAATCTAACTATTTGACCAGCCACTAATAGAAGAACTTATACATGTTAATAATAGTGATATACCTGCAGCCATGAACTATATTAATAATTTCTTCCTAAACAGGGATAGGGTATAGGTCTGGTATGACTTCTTTATTAATGCCCTATAAATTAATAACTATATAACCCTTTTCTTTAGTTTACCTGTTCTGGTTAGTAACTGTTTTCTAGACTATAAAGACTGGGTAAGCTAAGGGTGTATATCTAATAGTAGGTTCAAGCTTTCTAGCAGTATAGAGAGGGTCTAAGATCTTATTAATATAGTCTTAGTCCTTTAGGCTAATCTAATAGATATATAGTTTTAGCAACTAGTTCTGCTAGCTATCTTTCATCAGGACTTCCATCTATTAGTCTTCTAGGATACTAATAGTAGAACTATTATCTCCCTAGATATTATACTTTATAAGAAGCTCACTAAAACACTTAGCTTCTAAACCCTTCCTATATATTATAACACTATTTAGTAAGATCATCTGGTTATCTCAGTCTGAAGGTTAATTAGGCTTAGGCTTAATAGTTAGTTAATAAGCACATTCTAGCTGGTATTTAACCAGTCTACAGTAGCTGACTATAGATTCTATTAGTTTGGTAAAGCTAGGTTCTTCTATTAGTTTAGTAAGGCTAGGTCCTACTAGCTAGGCTAATAGCACAGCTTCTTCCCTGACCTAGTAGGCTGTAATGAAATTAGCTTCTAAGATAGTCCTAATTCAGGTATAATAGGTAATAGTAATCAGAGTAGGGGTCTTATTATAAACCTTAATAAATAAGAACTCATGGTCTACTAAATAGGTATATATAGTAGCTCTATGCAGCATTAAGTCATCTAGTAGATTAAAGATAAAGTCCTAATTATTTAGTAAGTCTACTTTTAATTATACTGCTAGTTTGCTAACTAAGTATGTGAGAATAACTAATTACTATTTAGTATAGACTACTATATAACTAACCTATTATAGTTTTGCTTGCACTAAGATAGGGAAGGTTAACTACCTATAAAAAGTAATCCTTACTATTCCTTATCTAAAATTAAGGATAAACCCTTCCACATAAATAATATTAGTTCTAATTAACAGTTTTAGCTTTAAACCATTAACCAGGTGGTAGTAGATAGTAATTTTAGTAAAAGTATTAGCAGAACTACTATTACTTATTAGTCTAGGGAACCATAGGGTTAAGATTACTGAATAGTTAGACTGATGGCAGGAACTAATACCAGATATAGTAATACTATTAGTAAGCTTAGTAATGACTATATTAGGTAATGCCTTAATAAACTTAGTATTCCTAATAATAGAAGAGTAACTAGTATCTAGATAGATCTCATGGTACTCTGATGTGCTATTAATCCTAATTTTTACTATAGTATAACACCAGGAATAAATCCTAATAATACTAGTTAGCTTAGAAGCAGTAGACTTAATGATCTAGACCACCATCAGATTATTTATAGTAGGAGTAACCAGTATTAGTTAGCCCCCTAGGCACTCTAGGACGTGGGCATATAGATAGTTCTATAATAGGAATATTATACCATAATCATTACAGGTTATAATAACAGGTTTAATATTAACTATAAAAGCATATGGTTCCTCCTTAGGTTTATATTTAGGGAAATCTTTAGACTTAAACACTAGATAACTAAGAAAGGCCTGATAACCTAGGTCATTATTAGATTAATCATATAGCCTGTTCAGTTTAGTCAGCAGATATAATAGCTAGTTATATAGTCTATTTAAGGTGTATACTAAATGTCCTGAGTCATCATACTATAATAGCAGAGATAGTTATTTAGTAATAGGTTTAGTACTTAAATTAGTAATATAGGCTTAGCCTAGGGGGCTAATATAAGATGCCCCTTAGTTCCAGGACTGCTTACTATTCTAATTCTAGATAGGATAATTATAGTTTATAGCCTTACTTACCAGGCCTGCTGCTTGTAGTGGTTGAATAGGTCCTAGTAAATATTATTAGTAAATAGTATTTAAATAGTTCAGGGTCTGGTAGACTAGAGCCTGCCCCATAGGCTATTATAGATATGGGAACCACTGCTGAGGGTACTACTAGTACTGCTGGGTAAATAGCATCATCTGTAGATATTAGTATTATAGAATAAGGGGTGGATGGTAAGGTTAACTATAGCTATATTAGGGAATATATAGCTAGTTAATTCTACTTTAGTTAGCAGGACACTCCTGGGCTTAGGTATTACCTAGGTTCTAATAGTTCTGGGATTAACTAGTTTTACCATGGGTTTTAGGGCCCCTATCTCCATAGTCCTTCTAATAACTATTAGCAATGTCCTTCTATATCCCAGTATAAGATTTAAGCTGTTTAAGGAACTATATTAATATAGTGTTTAAGGTAGGCTCAGGGATATCCTAATATAGGTATAGTTCTAATCAAGTCTAAACTATTATAATTTAGTTAAATATATCATTAATTTAAGCAGCTCTGGCATAGTAAATAACCTTCTAGGCAAAGGCATAAGGGGTACAGTCATTCTAAATATTACTATATCTATAAGAAAGGGACTATAGTTTCATCAGGGTATTAGTAGTATAGGGTTTAAAGTATTTAGTTAGTTTAGGTAACCATCCCTAGTCTAAGAAAAGGGTATACAGAGATTATTTTTCTAGGTTAGTAAATTCAGTTATAAACTAATCTAGGGTAGTACTATAGAGAGAAGCCTATAAGTTTACCTTAATAAGCACCTTACCCTTATAATTAATAATATCTTTCACCTAATTAATAAAGACATGGATATCTTTATAGAATAAGTTAGTATTATACTACTTAATTAAAACATCATCTAGTATATCAGGCCAGAAATATCCTAGTTCTTTAGTTTTCTAGTTACTAGTAACGGTGGGTACTGCTAGTAGAGGGTTATTCAGTAAGGGATCTACTAGAACCTAGGTATAAGGTGGTGTCTAATAATTCTAATTAGCTATATTAAGATATTAGTTTATTATTTCAAAATATCTATCTATCATCTATTAGTTAGCCTATATTAGATTAATCAGGTCCTAAATTAATAGCTTACTATTCCCTGTGGGGGGAGCCACAGGTCTGGTTAGCTACCTATTATTCAGGGCTGCCTGCATGGTAATACCAGTGGAAATATCCTATAGGTACAAATTAATAGGAAATAGCTGTCTAGTAGTAGTGCTTAATAAGGTAGAATAGGAGTGAGTTCTCTATACTAGTTATACTATAGTGGGTCCTGCTTAATTAATTAGTATTCACTATGGGGTTAACACTGGGATTACTTAGTCCTTAGACAGGTGGTTAGATGAGGTTATTAATAGGCTTAATACTAACTAGGACTATGAATATATCCTTCCCAGCAGTCTTTTAGGTTTATCTAGATTATTTAGTCTAGTAGAATTACTAACTAGCTATATTTAGTATTCCTTAGAGTTAGTGATATTAAATTAATAGATTAAATATAAGAAATCCTTAGTGGCCTTATTCAAAGTAGAATAGTTAATATCCTAATTAGGTGGATATAGGTGGAGGTTTAATAAAGCTAGAGGTAGGTTTATAGACTAAATAAAATAGACTAGATAGAGGGTCTTAGAATTAAACTATTAGGTAAATAAACTCTCAGACTATTCTAAAAACTAGCAGATTTAATAACTAAGTTCTATAAGGTATAACATCTGACTACTAGTCATTTAGCAAGGGCAGATAATTTCTAGATGTCAGGCCTGCTATCTGACTAGCAGACCTCTGTAGTATAATAACTAGATATCTATAGTATAGAGTAACTATATGAGATTAAGAGGTGAGATAGTAAAATAGAATAATAATACTAGTATAGAAGATAAGATAATAAAGATGGTTAGTAGGAAAATAATAATTATAGAGTTCTCTAGTAGGTAAATATTAAATAGGCAGTAAGTATAATATTTTTTATATAGTGTAGGGTCAAACCCTATATAGAAGTATTAGTTAGGAAAAATAGTGAAAGATAGCTAACTAGTTTAGAATCCTAAGGTTTAACTAATTATCTATAAATACTAGAGAATACTTATAGGGGAAGAGATAATTATAAGCCTAAGAGGAATACCCTCTAGTTAAAATAGACATACTACCAGGTTATAGTAATTTACTATATTAAGTATTATTTATTAATTCCTTCTACTATGGTTAGTCCATCCATTGGGTATGACCACCAGGGTATAGTATACTAGATAGACCACATGCGCAGGTAAAACAGGGAAACATCATAATGAGGTAATACCATATGGGAGAATGAATGCAACATTATTACTATCTAAAAAACTAGATAACTTACCTATTCTTAACTCCCTATCTTCTCTAAGATCTCTAGAATTTCTATATAGTATAGCCCTAAGCTTATCTTTATCTAAGGACCTACTAATAGTTAAATCTCTAATAGTAATAATAGCAGGTCCTAATACTAGTTAAAATAGACTAAATCTTATTTTCTTAGAAGTGTAGAAGGATTAACTTAATACTATAGTCTAATAAGTAGTTATAGTATCTATATAAGTATTTATTAATATTTAATTAAATAACTAGATAGGATAATAAACAGCTAACATAACTAATAAGAATACTAGAAAAACTAGAGAAATTACTAATAATTAATATTATTTAGAAGATAATAGCAGTTATAGTAGGCGCTATTAATACTCTAAAAGTAGAATAAGATAGTAGAACTAATACTCTAAAAGCAGAATAAGATAGTAAAACTATAATAATAATAATCCTAGTAGCTTAAGTAGTAATAAGGATAATGATATCCTATATTAATATTATAATAGTACTATAAGAAACTCCTATAATACTAATTATTAAGAGAGGTAGACTAATGGTAGCTAGCATCCTACTAATATTAGATTCTTTTATCTAGACATGCTATTTACATAGGGTAGTGGTAAGATATATAARAAAGATAATAAGACCTTCTATTATTYAGTAGTAGTATTTATAAATTAACTATATATAGCTAAATAATCTAGATTAGTAATAAAGATAAGCTAAAACCTAGACACCTACTTCTATAGAGAAGTAGTATAATAGTAGAATTCTAAGCTTAATAATATTACTTAGAGAGGTCTTATATATATTATAAATATTAAAGATTAATACTCTACTCTAGAAAAATAATTTAGATTACCCCCTAGCTAAGTATAGTAGTAGCTAGAAAATATATTTTATATAATAGTAGATATTATTATTAAATACCCCCTATCTTTATATATTATATTAATAGTATTACTAGTAAAATAATGTAGTAAAGGGGACTTAGAATTTCTATTAATTCTTAGAGTATAAAGAAACTTAGATATACCTCTATAAGAGTATATTAATAAACTAGATAAAAAGACTACTATAGTGGATTTTATATTAATTTTAAATAAGAAATAAACTAACTAATTTAATAAATTTACTAGTATAACTCTATATTATATTCCTATATAGCAGGCTACTTAGAATACTCTATAAGGAGGTCTTTATAGATACTATTCTTAGATCTAATAGATAAGAAATCCCTATTTTACTTCCTAAAATAAGTATACTAGCTATATATACCCCTATTAAGTATATAGCCTAACCCCTACTTATAGCTATAGAAATTCTAATCTATATAATTCTTATAGAAATCCTAATTTATATAGTCTAAGGAACATAAATTAGCAACCTTAGAGATAGAAATTCTATTATAAATATAAGGACTATAAGGATAAAGCTAATAAACTATCTTAGAGAATATTAGTTCTATCTCTAATACTAATATAATCTAATCTATAGGATTTCCTATACCATCCCTAGGGAGGTTTTTAGAATTAGAATTATAGAAACTATAGTTATAGTTTTACCTAAAAGCCTTATATATATTATAGTAATAAAGTATACTAATATAGATATAATAAGAATAACTCTAATAAATTTCCTATAATTACTAGCTATATTCTATTTTCTATTTATAGCATCTACGCTATTCACTATCTAGCTTTAATATATTATTTACTATTATTATCACCCTATTTACTACCTAGTTTCTTTATATTTATTATTATTATTACTAGTTAAGTAAATCTCCTATATTTTAGCTCTCCCTAATACTTTACTCTATTCTCTCTTTATCTATCTATAATACCCTTTCTTCCTAATTACTATAATACTCTAATCACTATTTTCTATTATTCTAATACTATTTTCTATAACTTACCTATCCTTAATATACTTCTAGCATATCTATCTACTACTAGATATATATATTAAACCTAATAGCTCCTTATCCCTAGATAAGATTATTAAGTCCTTACCTATAGTATTCTCTAAATAGATATTTATACATCCTTAAATACACCCTAATACTAATAGAAAATTAATAGAAAGACTTTAGGATTTTAAAACTTAACTACTTCCTAATTTACTAGATATAGAAGAATAGCTTTACCTACCTACTAGAGTTCTTAATAAGCTTTAAAGATAGGTAGAAGTATAACTATATAAAGATAGGTTAATGCCCCCCTAAAAGAAGTAGATAGCTAAAAATCTTATTAAAGATATAGCTACTCCACTAGAACCTAGTAATCTAATACTAGAAAATCTCATCTTAGGATACCTTACACTAGATAAATAATAGGAAGAAAAGTTATCTAGAATTAAATATAGTAACCTCTTATAGACTCTTAGGTTAAATAATTATAAAACCTTAGATCCTTACTTCTCTGCACTAGTATCTTTTTAGCTTAACCTAGAAGACATAGGTAGGATAAAGAAAATAGAAGCTAAAAAGCTAACTAAGAAGTAGAAGAAAAAAAGAGAAGTAAAGGAGAAGAAATAATATATAATATAACTAACTAAATTAACTATATATAATCTATTTCTCCTAACACTAGTAAAATTCCACCTGAAGAACCTAGATATTAAGAAGATTATATAGAACAGTCCCCTACTAGTCTATCTAAAATAGTAAGAATTAAAACTAGATATAAYACCTATAGGTATTATTCTTAAATACCTARATATATATAATATACTATAGGATATTTTCTACTATCTATTCTATAGTATATTATTTCTTAAAGTAAAGGTCTACTCTCTATTTTATAAGTAYTATAATAGYATAGGTTAAATAATTAGAGCTAATAAATATATATAGATTAAGCTATTTAATAAAGAAGAARARTATYTATAAGCTATAAAGAAGTTACTTAAGAATTAGCTAGACTAYTTAATAGAAAYTAAGRAAGAATATTAGAAGTAAATARTTAACTTCTATATTATATAATATAAGTAGGAGGTTAATATCTTATACTAGTTCCTAAAAGATAATATTATAAGAGATATATATAAATAGTAAATAACTAAGGATATAAAAGATAATAATAATAAATATTAGATATTCTTCTTAAAGAATATTAAAATTATAGATAATTAACTAGTTCACCCCTTACCTTAGAACTTATCTAGAGATAGTAATTTAACCCTTTAGTTACCTAACTACCTCATAGCTTTACAGGAAGCAATTATAAAGGTTAACTAAGCTATTAAAAGTCTTAAGAAACTATAAACCTATAGTATAGTTTAAAAATAGATATTCTATAAGCTCACCCCTAATAAAGAGGATAAGGAGGAATAGAAAATAGATTTACCTAATAACTTATTTCTTTATCTTAACTAGGTTATGGAGTAATATATAGAATAGGATATTAATATATCTACTAAGGAAGAAGACTTATTAAACTATTATAATATCTCTATAATAATTATAGTAAATTAGACTATATAGCTAGCATCTTATAGACACCTTAGTATAATACTTAAAGTTACTAAAGATATAATAAACTTTCCCTAGAGAAAATCTGCCTACACTATATAATAGACTCTAGCTAAAGCTAGTAGTTATACTATAGATATAATATATATAGAAGATACTATAAAGGCTTTATAATATATTAAATAGACTTACTTTAGTGCAGCTAATTAGATAAAGCTATTACCTAAAAGCCTTAATAACTAGCTAATCTCTCTAGGTGTAAATAAATACCTTATTAGAGTCCTAATTAATATTAGAGCTATAGCCACAACACACCCTATATTTATTAAATAAGGGGCTTATATATTATAGCTTTTCTTATCTTACAGAGATTCTATTAGCTTTTCTAATTATAATAAGCCTAAGTATTAATACTTAAAGAAAAGTATTTACAGACCTAAAGAGCTAATACTTAGGTATTATATAGCTAATTTACTATTAATAGCTTTTCTTTTTTTCTTATTTTTTCTTTTAGTTCAGAGGGATACTATTATATGTTAGTATTACATGCCCTTGCTTTACTGTATCTATCTATCAATAGCTAGTAGTTTAGGAATAGAACCATCTTCCCCCTGACATACGGCTTCGCCTTGTAAGACCATACCAGCTAGTGCCTAGCTACTATTAGAATTTCTTCTAATACCTAATACTATAGCAGTGCATAGCATAGGCTAGCTTAGTTTTTTAAATACTTAAGGATCTATAGCTTAATATAGTATTTTAGCTAGTAGCTATATTCTCTATATCTATTATAGTATAGTCTAGGATAATCCTAGTATAAAGAGTAGGAGTATTTCTACTTCCTAAATTCTAATCTATAGTTATTACTAGAATATCTATTACCTCTAGGCTAATAGTCCTTAGTGCAGCCTGACTAGTTACTATAGGGTTTAGAATTCTACTAGTTATTATATTAGATATTATATTATTTCTATAGGGCATCCTATCATGATGAGATTCTATCTTTAATAGTAGCTAGGTAAGAGATATATATCTTTAATAGTTCTAGTAGATTAGTAAATCTAATAGCTTTACTCTAAATAATTAGTAAAATATAGGCATAGAGGAAGTCTTTATAAATAAAATCTAGTAGTAGTTAAGCTAATTAGCTATAGATTCTATTAATAAATATAGAGAACTCCTATATACTTTAGTATTCTAGCTAGATAATAGAGAAATATTATACTACTACTTCCTTATAGAGTTATTCTAGTACAGAAACTAGATATAAGTAGAAGTCTTAAAAGTCTAACTATCTAGATATTTTAGTAAGCTTAGCCTTATAAGTCTACTATTTATTATAGTATATATCTATAAGCTAGGCTAAAGCTATATAGATATAGTTTTCTTTATTCTTAAACTAGTCTAGATATTCTTTAAAGTATGCCTCTAGGTAGTTAAAGAAGATAATATATTCCTATATAAAATATATAGTAAATTACTTAATATTTACTAGCTTCTATAATCTTTTTAGTTCTATAATCTTTACCTTAATCTCTATAATTAGTTCTAGTAATAGTCTAGTATTCCCTACTTCTTATCTAATAAGGTTATCTACCTCCTAGTATAGTATAGATATAGGATTTTTATTATAGTTTCCCTATAGTTAGGATTCTCTCTTCTAAATATATCTCCTAATTTCTACTTATCTAAGCTTTTACTTAAGCTAGTRTTCCCTTTCTAGRAGCTTATAARTAATCTTATTATTATTATTARGRGTAGTACTTATTAGTTACTTYYTCTTTTCTATATACTAGGCTTCTAATTYTATAGGGGTATTCACCCTTTCTACCCTTTTAGRGGTAGGTTARTTATTTATATATAGTAGGTAAATATTATTATAACTATTATCTAGTTATTTAGTTATAGATTCTATAAGATTAGTTAGTTCTTTATAGATAGGAATTATCCTTTCTACTATAGATGTAGATTTATAGTGTAGGTTCAGAGTTCTAGATAAAGATCTAGTATTAACTATTATCTTATAGTATCCTAACAGGCTAATTAGATTTTTAAGAGTAATTAGAACTATAAGATTACCTACTAAGGGTTGATATTAACTAGTAAGATTAGTATAAAGGGAGTAATTATCTATATATTACCTAAGTAAGGAGAACTAATCACTAAGTTATAGAATACTTAACTAATTATAGAGATATATATAGTAGATTATATGATTAGCTAGGTCTAAACCCTCTGCACTATTAGTGTTGGCTATGTATAGTGGCTTTATGGTTTGCTGTAGCCCTTAACAATAGCCTAAATCTTATTTTCTTAGAAGTATAGAAAGAGTAACTTAATATAATAATCTAGAATATAGTAGCTATATTATTATAAACCCTAGTTAATATATAGTTTATAACTTAGTAGAATAACATATAGAACCCTAATTAAAATACTAATAGAACTACTGGGAAAACTAATAATACTATAAATAATTAATATTAATTAGATAATAATGCTTATAGCTATTATTACTATTAATCTAGAGACTAATTAAGAAATACTTATAGAAATTATTCTAGGAGTAGAACCAGGTGCTAAAACTATAATAATAATAATCCTAGTAGCTTAAGCAATGATAAAGATAATAATATTCTATATTAATATTATAATAGTATTATAAGAAACTCCTATAATACTAACTATTAGGAGAGGTAAACTAATAGTAGCTAGCATCCTACTAATATTAAATTTTTTTATCTAGATATACTATTCACCTAGGGTAATAGTAAGATATATAAGAAAGATAATAAGATCTTCTATTATTTAGTAGTAGTATTTATAAATTAACTATATATAGCTAAATAATCTAGATTAATAATAAAGATAAGCTAAAACCTAGATACCTACTTCTATAGAGAAGTAGTATAATAATAGAATTTTAAGCTTAATAATATTACTTAAAGAGGTCTTATATATACTATAAATATTAAAGACTAGTACTCTATTTTAGAAAAATAGTTTAGATTACCCCCTAGCTAAGTATAATAGTAGCTAAATAATATATTTTATATAGTAGTAGATATTATTACTAAATACTCTCTATCCTTATATATTATATTAATAGTATTACTAGTAAAATAATATAGTAAAGGAGACTTAAAATTTCTATTAGTTCTTAGAGTATAGAGAAACTTAGATATACCTCTATAAGAGTATATTAATAAACTAGATAAAAAGACTACTATAGTAGATTTTATATTAATTTTAAATAAGAAATAAACTAACTAGTTTAATAAATTTACTAGTATAATCCTATATTATATTCCTACTTAGTAGGCTACTTAGAATACTTTATAAGAAGGTTTTTATAGATACTATCCTTAGGCCTAATAAATAAGAAATTCCTATTTTACTTTCTAAAATAAATATACTAGTTATATATACCTCTATTAAGTATACAGCCTAGCCCCTACTTATAACTATAGAAATTCTAATCTATATAATTTATATAGAAATCCTAATCTATATAGTCTAAGACACATGAATTAGCAACCTTAGAGATAGGAATTCTATTATAAATATAAAGACTATAAGAATAAAGCTAATAAACTATCTTAGAGAATATTAATTTTACCCCTAATACTAATATAACCCTATCTATACTATTCTTAGGGAGGTTTTTAGAATTAGAATTATAGAAACTATAGTTATAGTTTTATCTAAAAGTCTTATATATATTATAGTAATAAAGTATACTAATATAGATATAATAAGAATAACTCTAATAAATTTCCTAATAATAAGATAGAATATCCTAAAGATAAGCCACCTCTAGAGTATTATAATAATTAAGAGTATAATAAGTAGCTAAATAAGGAATATAATTAAGAATATAATATTAAAGTATACTTTATAAGACTAGTATAATATAATAATTATAAATAGGAATTTCTCTTTAATAATACCCTTTATACTCATGCTCCAGAATGTAATAATATTAGTAGATTTTATATAGATATTATAGATTTACTAATTCTTAAGATAAAGCTAATGGAAGTTCTCTTATATAATAATATAGGATTTTAATCCTAGAAATATACTATAATTAAAGTATATCTTTATATAGAGTAATCTTTAATAATAATTTATTTAGACTTAGATTATACTATAATAATTATTAATTATAAATTCCTACTTAAGTTTCTACCTAATATTACTATTTATAATTATCTAGTATCTATACTAGTATATAATATTACTAATAGCTTTATAAGTACTTAATTTATCTCTATTTTATTATTTATCTTAGTAAAGTATAGCACTAAGTATTATTTTATAGAAATATAGATAGAAGTATACTTAACCTAAGGTCTTAAAGCTAATCTTTTTATTAGTATTAATATACTAGATAAATATAGTTTTATTATTAATTTTATAAAATATAAAGCTATAATAATATCTTATAAAGATATAGAGCTTCTACTTACTATTTTACCTAAGCTATATTATATAAATCTAACTTTAGTATATACTTAGAAGAGAGTTATAATACTACCCTATTTAACTATCTAGATACTAGTGAAATAGATAAAAGATCTTTTTAATAATTATAACTATATTTTTAAACTATCTTAGTATAAGTAGGTGGCCCTCTTTTYTTATATATAAGATATAAATTTTAGTTATATAGTTAYTATTAATTAGATAGATTAACTAATAATACTTAACTATTATAAATAACTTAGTCTCTTATTAGAATTTAAGACTATAAATATCTACTATATTAATACTYTATATATCTATAATCTAGTAGTTATACTATCTAAGGACTCTACTAAAGTATTATAAGTTATAGTAAATAACTCTATTATAATAAAGCTTAATAATAGTATTTAGATATATAGTCTACTAAAAATAATATCTAAGCTTAAGAAAGTGGTTATAGCCTATCTATTAGTATAGATAAATACTAATATAGTTAGAGTACCTAAAGAGAGGTGGATATATATTTATCTTAAAGAAGAATAGAAATAATAAGTTAAGAAGTCTATAAAAATCTATAATATTAGTTCTAAATACTAATAAATTATAGATAAAATATTTAATAATCTATATAAGCTTAGATAAATAAGTTTTTTAATAAATATTACTCCTTTAGGAGCTCTAATATATATTTTAGATCTACTATTATAATCTATATCTTCTTTACTAAAGTTTAATAAACTACCCTTCCTACCCTTACCAGTATTTATTATTAACTAACTAGTTAATAAGAAAATAAAGAGTTAAGTAGTTATTAATTTCTATAGAATTAATATAGTAGTTATTCCTAATATATATCTAATACCTTTATAGATAGAAATTATTATAGAATATATAGGATGTCCATACATATCCCTTATAAATATAATAATAATATTTTACTAATAGCTATTATATCTAGATTCCTAATAGTTTATAGATATTATTATATATAGAGGGTAAGAATACTTCTATATATATTTTATAGGCTTTATTAATAGTATACCCTATATTTAATACTAAGTAGATTTAATTTTTAAAATAATAAAAGCCTTTTTATAGATCTATATTAATAACTTTATACTATATAGTAGAAGCCTTAATAATTATATATAATATTTATCTAAATTTCTATCTAAATATAATAAGATAGGAATAA
>NW_025091228.1:20534-22012 GCF_018404265.1 Aspergillus viridinutans | reverse complement strand
TATCTATAGCTAAAGTATTATATTTTATAGCTATATCTATAAAATAAAGATATAATAATTAATATAAGCTAATAACCTTTTATAAAGATAATAAAGTACTCTTAAAACTCTATATAAATTATACTATATAGTTAACCCTTAGCTAAAAGCTAGGAAATTAATATATAGGCCTATTTAAGATTTTACATAGAGTAGAACCCCTAGCTTACTAATTAGATTTTCTAAAAGACTAATACTTATACCTAGTTATCTCTATTACCTACCTAGAGAAATACTATAATAGTAATCCTTTTTATTATAAACTAGAAGAACCTGGCCCTATCTATATAGATAGTAATATAGATAAGTATTAGTCTTATAAACTTAAAAGAATTATTACTAAATATAAAGTTCTGGTTAAAGGAAAAGGCAAGAAGAAAGAAAAATTAATATAATATCTTATTAAATAGAAAGAATATAGTAATAAATAGAACTAATAGATATTAGTTAACTAGCTTAATAATATAAAAGAGTTAGTCTAGGAATTTAAGAATAAAGAGAAGGATAAAGAGAAAATATAATAGTTTATTCTATACTCTTATATCTATATTTATTATTATATTTCTACTATACTATATTAGTCTATAATTACTAGCTATATTCTATTTTCTATTTATAGCACCTATACTATTCACTACCTAGCTTTAATATATTATTTATTATTATTATTACCCTATTTACTACCTAGTTTCTTTATATTTACTATTATTATTATTAGTTAAGTAAATCTTCTATATTTTAGCTCTTCTTAATACTTTACTCTATTCTCTCTTTATCTATCTATAATACCCTTTCTTCCTAATTACTATAATACTCTAATTACTATTTTCTACTATTCTAATACTATTTTCTATAACTTACCTATCCTTAATATACTTCTAGTGCATCTATCTACTACTAGATATATATATTAAATCTAATAGCTCCCTATCTCTAGATAAGATTATTAAGTCCTTATCTATAGTATTCTCTAAATAGATATTTATGCATCCTTAAATGCACCCTAATATTAGTAGAAAATTAATAAAAAGACTTTAGGATTTTAAAACTTAACTACTTCCTAATTTACTAGATATAGAAGAATAGCTTTACCTATCTACTAGAGTTCTTAATAAGCTTTAAAGATAGATAGAAATATAACTATATAAAGATAGATTAATACCCTCCTAAAAGAAGTAGATAGCTAAAAATCTTATTAAAAATATAGCTACTCTACTAGAACCTAGTAATCTAATATTAAAAAATCTTATCTTAGGATACCTTATACTAGATAAGTAATAGGAAGAAAAGTTATCTAGAATTAAATATAATAATCTCTTATAGACTCTTAGATTAAATAATTATAAAATCTTAGATTCTTATTTAAGCTTCTCTATACTAGCATCTTTTTAGCTTAACCTAGAAGATATAGATAGGATAAAGAAAATAGAAGCTAAAAA
>NW_025091228.1:8174-20154 GCF_018404265.1 Aspergillus viridinutans | reverse complement strand
GAAGAGTATCTATAAGCTATAAAGAAGTTACTTAAGAATTAGCTAGACTATCTAATAAAAACTAAGAAAGAATATTAGAAGTAAATAGTTAACTTCTATATTATATAATATAAGTAGGAGGTTAATATCTTATACTAGTTCCTAAAAGATAATATTATAGGAGATATATATAAATAGTAAATAATTAAGAATATAAAAAATAATAATAATAAATATTAGATATTCTCCTTAGAAGATATTAAAACTATAGATAATTAACTAGTTCACCCCTTATCTTAGAACTTATCTAGAGATAGTAACTTAACCCTTTAATTATCTAACTATCTTATAGCTTTATAAAAAGTAATTATAAAGATTAACTAAGCTATTAAAAGTCTTAAGAAACTATAAATCTATAGTATAGTTTAAAAATAGATATTCTATAAGCTTACCCCTAATAAAGAGAATAAGAAGGAATAGAAAATAGATTTACTTAATAATCTATTCCTTTACCTTAACTAGGTTATAGAGTAATATATAGAATAGGATATTAATATATCTACTAAGAAAAAAGACTTATTAGACTATTATAATATCTCTATAATAATTATAGTAAATTAGACTATATAGCTAGTATCTTATAGATATCTTAGCATAATACTTAAGATTACTAAAGATATAATAAACTTTCTCTAGGGAAAACCTACTTATGCTATATAGCAGACCCTAGCTAAAGCTAGTAGTTATACTATAGATATAATATATATAGAAGATACTATAAAGACTTTATAGTATATTAAATAGACTTACTTTAGTATAGCTAATCAGATAAAGCTTTTACCTAAAAACCTTAATAACTAGCTAATCTCTCTAGGTGTAAATAAATACCTTACTAGGATCCTTATTAGTATAGAAGCTATAGCTATAATATACCCTATATTTATTAAATAAGGGACTTATATATTATAGCTTTTCTTATTTTATAAAGATTCTATTAGCTTTTCTAATTAATTTTTTATACCTAAGTATTAGTACTTAAAGAAAAGTATTTATAGACCTAAAGAGCTAATACTTAAGTATTATAGTTAATTTACTACTAATAGCTTTTCTTTTTTTTCTGTTTTTTTTCTTTTAGTTCAGAGGGATATTATTATATGTTAGCTATTATATGCCTTTCTTTGCTGTAACTATCTATTGATAGCTAGTAGTTAGAGAATAATAACTATCTTCCCCTTAACATACGGCTTCGCCTTGTAAGACCATACCAATAGGTTCCCGTGTCTAGGAGTCTAATAATGAAATTAATTATAATTATATAAAATAGGACTAGTAGTTCTAGTATTACTTATATAGCTCTATATAGCTTATGGTGCCTGGTTTAATATTTTATATATACTATATAGTATTATATATATTCTATAACTATTTTAGTTATTTATAGTATTGATAGGCCTTAGAGGTTTTCTATAGTTTATATAAAACCTAGATATCCTATATTATTATATATAGTTTATAATACCTCTTAAAGATATATAATAGAGATATAAAGCTTTTCTATATTACTTTCTATAATAAATAAAGAGTATAGGATGCTATTATACTCTATATATAGTACTTTAGTTAGATAAGGTAATATTATATTAGCCTATATTATCTATAGTACTTTAGATTATTTTAGATCCTTAGTATAACTATTCTTTAGTCTGTCTTTCCACTTATTAGATATTTTAATAGCAGTGATGCTAGTATAGTATACTATAGATATAATATCTTATAAGTAGGCATTAAGGTGTTAGATAGTTTCTAGTAAGTCCTCTAGTTAATCTTTTATATAGCTAGGTAACCTTAACAGGGTGTCTAGTACTAGGTATATATAGCTAGGCTTATATTATAATTTTATATTAAATATTTATATAAATTAGCTTACTTATACTAATTATAGGTTTAACTTATTAATATTAGTTATTATAATTAATAATATTTACTTTATAATTAATATAGTAGCTACATAATCTATATATATAATAATAGCTTTTATATAGGATTAGATAATATAGTATAGCTTATATAGTCCTTAGACTATACCTAAAATTTCTAATTTTATTAACTAGTAATTCTTCTTAGCTTTTCTGAGTAATCTACTTAAGAAAAGTATTAGTTCTACTATTATAGATACTAGTATAGCCTTTATATCCTAGTTTAGGTTATAATATAATAATTTATTATTATCTTACTTTATATAGAATAGTATAAGACTATAACCTTGCTTTTTAGATAAATTAATATCTATAAAGGTAAAATACTTTAGGTTATAGTAGATTAATATTATTATAAGGGGTTTAAAATAGCTTTAGATAACTATAAAAGTCTCTTTTTTATATTTAGTAGGTTTAGTAAGTATAATTTTTCCTAAGTATATCTTCTATAATCTTCTCTTTATAGGTCCTAGGTTTACTAGAAAGGTTTTCCTTTCCTAAAGTAGTTATACTTTAGTGGAGTAGAAAGGTATATAGTTTTAAAGAAAACTAGTTATTCTAAGGTAGGTGCCTAGATCTACTAGTATTATAGAGAATTTAAGTTTAGCTAAAGCTTCTAATTAGTCTATTAGTATAAATATACCTAGTGATATAATATTCTGCCTAAGTAGCTTAACTAATAGGAATCCTATATATACCTTATTTAGGTTAAGCATAATATAATAATTATAGTATTATTATAGTATCTATTAGAGATAAGATATATATTTATATAATATTAATAACTAAACTACTTTATTATTAATAAAACTATACTAGAATACTTATAGGTTCTAGAAAATATTATCTATCTTCTACCAGATATATATTCTACTATTATAGAAGCCTATTAGGTATACCTTAAAGTATTCTTAGCTATAATATAAGATAATAGTAATATACTAATAGGTAGATAGATGTAATCTCTACTAATAGAAAAATTATATAATATTAATAATTATAATATATTTAGCACCTAAGATTAGTAATAATATTTTATCCTAAGATAGTAGTAGATATATATCTAGTATAGCCTCTTAATTAAGGTCCTAATTATCTATTACTACTTATAATTTTAGCTTTTCTTTACTATTTTCTATAGTAACTTTCTATATAATGAAAACTAGATACCCTAATAGTATATAATTCTAAGGAAAAGCTATATAGCCTTCCTTATATAATATATTAAATATTTTATCTATAATATCTTAGTCTCTTTAACTTACTAGGTAGTATTTTAAACTCTTATAGAGCTAGTCCTCCTATCTATCTTTTATAGGGATCTTTATCTATTTATCTTTAGGGACATCTATAAAGTTAGTATTAGTCTATATATCTAGGAATTCTATAAGGACTAGTTATAGTACTGTAACTACTATTTTATTATTATAAATAGTAATACTATTAGGCAGCTTGGTCTATATCTTTAGATTAATATTAATAGGGATGATTTACTGATGTTAGTTATTACTATTATTATTATATATTATTATACTAGTTTAGCTAAGTTCATTACTTTATATTTTTTAATAACTTTTAGTATAATAATTATGCTATCTATTTCTTTAGGCCTTATATACTATATATTAATAATATCTATTTCTAAGAGTATGCTAATTCTTGCTCTACTATCTAGTATAATAGGTATATTAGTAGGATTAACTACTACTATATATAAGAAATTTATATTAACTACCAGCACAAAGAAAGTGAGACTATGGTATTATAGTAGTTTAAAGAGATAGTTCTAGTCTAATAGTAAATTCTTTAATACTTTATATTAAATTAGAATGCAGACCTTTTGCTAAGGTTAGACTATAATTTTCTTATCTAAATAGACTAGTCTTAGAGAGACTCAGTGGTCCTACTTTAGTATAACTATAATTAGGATTATTATATTCTAATATAATACTATCCTGGCTATATAAGATATAAAATTAATTAAAAAGCCTGCTAGTATAAGTATATCTATACTAATAAGTATATTTACCTTAAGGCCCTGTGTGATATATGCCTTATAAGATATATATATAATTATATATTTTTTATTAACTATTATAGGAAAGGATAGTTAGATAATAGTAAAATATATACTAGTAAATCTATTTGATATACCTTTAACTAGTATTAGTATTAGATAATCTATAATCTATATTATAGGGATGTATTATAGCAGAAAATGCTTATCTATAATAGTTATTATATAACCTATATTAAGGTATATAGAAGCTACTAATATAGAATTTCCTAGGTAAGCTTATGTGCTAGCATATTTCTAGGTCTAAAATTTTAGTCTAGGAATATCTATGCTCTGTTTAGTATTAGATTAAATAATAGGCATTACTAGATCTAGGTAGTAGAACTCAGCTTCTAGTACTTTATATAGTGGTATATAGGCATGCAAGGCATTTCTAGAGGGGAAGGTAGAGCTATATCTATTATAGTTAATATGCAAGCCGGACTACTCAGTGCTAAAGGCATACCAGCCAATAGCCCTGCTTAACATGCTGAGCAAGCTGCTTAAGGCCCTGATTGCTGCCTGATTAAGCTATCTGGCTGAGGCCCATGGGTTGCTTCTAGATAACTATTTTAGGGGGCATAAGGGCTAGGGTATAGAGAATGCCCTCTACATAGCCCTAGAAGCTATCTACTTAGGCTAGAAGAATAGTAAGGTTATCTCTGCCCTTCTACTTAATATCTACAGGGCCTTTAATAACACCTTATATAAATAACTCTTACATAACCTCTATACTAGAAGGGTCCTAGAGGCCTATATTATCTAGCTTAGTAGCTTCCTCTAGGGCTAATCTATCTTATTAATTCTACCTAAATATACTATACTAACCTAATAGATAAAGACTAGTATCCTATAGGGCTCCCCCCTCTCTCTAATTCTCTATATCTTCTATAATATGGGCCTAATAGGGTGGGGGGACCCTGAATAGGGTATTAATAATATTAGATATATTAATAATATAATAATACTTACTACTAGTAATAGTAAGTATACTAACTATTAATAGCTATAGAAGTACTACTAATATAGCTACCTTTACTAAGCTACTACTTATACCTTCTAATTTAAGCTATTAAAGTTCTAGCTTATTTACTTCCACCCCCTAGGCCAGCAGGCCTAGGGTGATACTAAACTATCTAGCTAAGATAGTAGGCTAGAGGAGCTACTAGATCTAGGTAATAGATAGGTTATTAAAGCTAGTATAATAGCCTAGCTCCTTAGGATTATTCTTAACTAGAACCTTACCTTTAAGATATATCTCTAGTATATTAATAGTACAGCCACCTAGTATCTTTAGGCTATTAGTATACTAGGTAGCTCTAAATAAGGCCTATAGCTTTAGAAGCTTTAGTATATATATACTATCTATATTACTCTAATTATACTATATATTATCTCTATATAGTATATACCACTAGTCTAGGGCTAGAAGCACCTCTATAGCTAGTAAATAAAGATATTAAACTAAATTTAGTATTAGGCTAGGAAGCTAATTATAAGGGCCTTCTAAATAGTTAGTAGGGCTATATTTAATATTAAATTATATCTTACCCTAATACTACTACTTCTCTAATAATACTATATCTAAACCTTTATCTAAATTACTACTACTCTAGCCTATTAAATATATATTCTTAATTATTACTAATACTACTAGAACCTACTTTTACACTTACCACTAGAAACTATAGAAGAAGAAGTTAAATTAATAACTAATATTAACCCTAGAGAGCTAAAGATATACTTACTATAGATAGTACCTCTATAATAGGAGCTACTAGAGGTAGTAATTAAGAAGATAAAGAAGTAGTTAATAATCTACTATAATATTTATTATATTACCTACCTAGAGGCTATTTAGATCTATATTAATAGCTCTAGTATCTATAGATAGATAGGCACTACTATAGTATGCCTAGACCCCTTTATCTATTAATAATATTACCTAAGGATAGATGTTAAGCATATAGTACTAGTTATAGAGATTATAGGGTTAGTACTAGCCCTATAGCTTATTAAGTAAGACCTAGTACTATATAATATCTAGTAGTTACTACCTAACTATAGCTCTTAGAAGTAGGCTAAGATTTATTCTAATAATTAGGGTATACTATATATATTATTTACCCTAAAGTAGGGCTCTGGCTAGTATCTAGTTTATAAGATAATAGACCTGCTAGATTAGCTAGATCTAGTATTAGATATATTATTTCACTAGCTAGCAGTGCACCATAGGGTTACTAATAATAAGCTAGTAGACTAGAAGGTAAAGGAGGTGGCTAGATAGTAATAGGGTATTATAGAGGGGTAGTATAGGCCCCTATTACTAGTTATACTTCTAGATTATCCTATATAGGGCCCCCTAGACACCTAGATTAAATAGTATACTAAGGAGTAATAGGAGGAGGCCTAGTAGTAGTCTAAGTATAGTAGATATCTCTAGTATTATCTTCCTAAGGTCTCTAGGTATTTACTTACTATCTATAATAATCTTACCTCTATAAAGTGTAGCATTCTAGCCTAGATATATACTAGGAAGATTAGGCTAAATTACTACCTCTTAAGTATTAACTAGGCTAATAACCCCCTCTGCCTATATAGGCAGGCCCTAGAGATAATTTACTATATATTATTTAGCTATACCTAATATGATGACCTTTAGTAGGTAATATAGACTAGTATAGAAGAGACCCCCTAAGACCTAATAAAGATTTTAATAGAGAAGTAGTATATTTAATAGGCTATATAGTTTATATTAAATACTAGCTAGTTAATATATCTAGTAGAAGCTACTAAGCTAGCATAGCTTAAGCTAACTACCCCTAGTAGTAGGTGGCTGCTAATAGCCCTAGTAGGTAATAGCTAATAAACTATTATTATATACTATTATATACTACTAGTTACTTCTATTAGTATAGTGCTGCTACTTATAGCCCTAGCCTATATATCTATATAGTACTAGCTTACTAATCTAGCACCTTTTAGTAGTGGCGCCCCTAGAACCCTTATAAGCTTAGGAATCTACAGCATTCTAAATAGATTGGTGATTATCTTAGGGGGAAATAGGCCTGTATAGGCACCTAGGCAGGTATAGAGGCTTTAGAAGCTAATGATTTTAGCCTTAGCTAGAATAGATAGAATAATAAGGAATTAAGGTAGTAGCACTTACTAATTTCAGCCCTAACTAGAATAGATAGATCTATAGGGAGTTAGGGTGGCAGCACTTACTAATTTTAGCTAGGGCTAAAATAGGGGCATCTATAAGGGAATCTATAGGGGGTTTAGCCTAGCCTAGGTGCCTAAGATATATATAGATATTTATATACACTAGTGGTGTTGGTCTGGAAGGATGGCTGTCAGTTGGATAGTTACTGCTTACTAGGAGCCTCTGACATGGCCCAGCCTGGTGCTGAAACGGAGTAAGGAATAAATCAATTAATTAATCAATCATTATAGTTAATACTAGATACTTCTAGTTCTACTAAGTAGGCATCTATTAAATTTAGAGTATATTCTATTTCTACTAGGTCATCAGTATATTATTACTTATTAGTATAGTAATTATTATACTTAGGGCCTGGCTTGTGGTAAAAATCTAGATTATTAAATTTATAACTAGTAGCCTAGTTATAGCCTTAATCTACTATATTATTACTATGGTTTATATACCCTTATTAGTATCTATAAGTATAGGTAAAATTAGACTTCCCTTTTTCACCTTAGATTATTACAAGATATTATATAGGGGCAGGAGACATAGGAGGTAGGGCTAGTAATACCTTCTAGGATTAAAAGTTAGCCTAATTCTAGTTTTAGCCCTGCTTCTGCTATATTTGCCTATTCTGCCATAGTTAGTAAGGGGGCTATCTAGGCTTTTCTTATATATATAGGTTTTAGGACTATAGGGTTCTACCTTATTACTAGTTTTACTATCTTCTATAAGGTGTAAGATCACCTACTAAGGGTCGATATCAACTGGTAAGATCAGCGTGAAGGGAGCAATTATCCATATGTTGCCTAAGCAAGGAGAACTAATCGCTGAGTTGCGGAATACTCAGCCAATTACAGAGATATGTACAGTAGATCATGTGATCAGCTAGGTCTAAACCCTCCGCACTATTAGTGTTGGCTGTGTATGGCGGCTTTATGGTTCGCCGTAGCCCTTAACATAAGGTTAAGGTGTAGGAACCTGCTGTGCAGGAAGTATTTAAAAATAATTAAACTAATTTATTTACTTATAATTCAGGATATTAATAAATTCAGCTATAGTAGTTCCTTTATAGGGCTTATTAATTTCTAATTATAATATAATATCTATATTTCTCTAGATATAAAGGATAAGAGGGTATTTAGCCTCTGCCTTACCTACCTATTTTATAAGGGTAATAACTATTAATATATATACTAAAGGGCTCTTCTAATACTAGATATTAAGAATAGTATATTTTATATTAGAAAGTTATTCTATTATCTAGCTAGGTAATATTCTAAAATATTTTTCTAGCTACTTATACTAGTTATCTATATTTAGTAAGTAGATTAGCCTAGTTTATATTATAGGGTCTAATTTATTATTCTACTATTTTACTACTTCTCTATAAAGATATATATCTAGGTTTTATAATATCTTTACTATATCTCTTAACTATACTGCTACTTAGAGTCTGTTTATAAAGGTATAGGTGGAATAATAATATATTTTATTATCTTAATTAATAGTATCTCTATATCCCTATAAGTATAGTATATCTAGGAAGAAGTAACTAATATCTATAGATCTCTAGTAATTACTATTAGATATTATACTTATTAAAGATATTAGTATAATATATTCCTCTAGTATAACTATAGGCTTATATACTTTTATAGGGTTTAATATAGGGAGGGATGCCTAGATTATTTATTATATAATTTCTTATAATATCTATACTTAGGTAAGAGAGAATAGTATTTTTTTAACCTCTTCTATTTTAATAGTCTAGGTATATTACTTACTAGATTAGCTTTATTCTATTATGCTAGCTAGTTTTGCCTATCCTAGCTATATAGTTTTTTATAGATTAAATAGAGAATCTAGTTCCAGCAGTAATTCCTTAGATATACTATTATCTAATTAGGAATACTAGGTCTTAATAGTAGGTGACTAGTAAGATATAAATAAATTATACTAGATTAGATCTAGGCTTAATAGCTAGGATTCTAGTATTATCTAGGTGCTTACTAGTAATGTATAAGGTTCTATAAAGAAGGATTATTTACTATTAAAGACTAGGTTAAAGATAGATATAATATATATTTTACTAATTAGTATAGCTTCCTAAGGTTTTTCCTTAGTAGTTACCTTAGGTTTTATATCCTTAGGTGTGTTATATTTAGTAGCAGTAATTCTTTTAGTTTTAGTAAGGAAATATTATACTACTATCTAAAATATTCTTAAAGAGTATAACCAGGTCTTAGGGTATTATAATTCTATAGGTTCTAAAGTAGCTCTAGTTCTTCCTATACTAGATAATTACTAATGCAGGGGGTCAGGATATTAGGAGGTAATATAATTAAGATAAGTATCTAATTTAGATAATCTTATCTAATTAGGGAAGCTTTAGTAATATACTATAATCTAATATCTAATTTTAATAATTTAATTAGGTAATATAAGTAGTTAATTAGATTATAGTAATAATATTAGGATATAAGAGTAGTTAACTATTCTAACTAGTAAGGAATTCCCTTGCAGTATAATAGTATTTTAATAGTGTTGTTAGTAAGGTTTTTTAGAAAAAGTATTTAGGGGAAGTTTCTTAATCTAAGATCCTAGATTATTTAAGACATGCTACTATATTTATAGTAGTTTATATATTAATAGATATGGTATTTAATTAATAATTCTTCCTAAAGCTATCTGTGCGGGTCTCCCTGGTATAATAAGGAGCTCACATAAACTACCACAAAGATAGTATATAATTAAAGTATATAATAGTATATAATACTAAAGTAAGGTCTATAAGTAGCCTAACTTAGTATAGAGAGGTAGTCTAATAAGAGAGGGTAAAGCTCTAATCTAGTTAGATAACTACTTTATCTAAAGGATTATTATTAGTAAATAGTTTAGGCTAGATATACTAGTAGCTAAGTCTTAAAGGTCTAGGGTTTAGCACCTCTAATTAGTAGTAGTAATTAATATATAGGATCCTAATTAGGAAGCTATAAGCTGCTAATTAAAATAATAGCATATTTAACTATATAGATTGATTGATTGATTGATTGATTGATTGATTGATTCCTTACTCCATTTCAGCACCAGGCTGGGCCATGTCAGAGGCTCCTAGCAAGCAGCAACTATCTAACCAATGGCCATCCTTGCGGACCAACACCGCCAGCATACATGGATATATATATATATTAGGCACCTAGGCTAGGCTAAACCCCCATATAGATTCCCTTATAGATTCCCCTGTTTTAGCCCTAGCTAAAGTTAGTAAGTGCTACTACCCTTCCCTATAGATCTATCTTAGCCAGGGCTGAAATTAGTGAGTGCTGCTATCTTAATTCCCTATTATTCTATCTATTCTAGCTAGGGCTGAAATTACTAGCTACTAAAGCCTTCATGTCTGCCTAGGTGCCTATATAGGCCTACTTCCCCTAAGATAGCTACTAACCTATTTAGAATGCTGCAGATTCCTAAGCCTATAAGGGTTCCAGGGGCACCACTAGAGTTGCATAACCAAACCGCAAAAATCGAATCCAACCCTCACTGAACCCACAGTGGGTTGGGTTCGGTGCCTAGCCTAGGGAACTGCTTCGGGGGCAGGTTCCCTACCCTAGGCCCAATTCAGGTTCGGTGAAAACCGTCGGTTACAGTTTTCATGGGTTTAACCTAATAGTTTAACCAACCCGCACCGTTTTACCTAGATATCAGTCATTTCTAGGGATCTTCTAATATTTTTGATATCATTAGATAGCCCCTGATCTAGGCTATCTAGTGATATAAATATCAATTTAAAATACCTAGTGGTTGCTGAGATATAGAGGAATAATCATTTTCGTCATGGGGTGGTATGAAAGTGGTGTGGATATATATATATATATAACTAATAGTTAATAACCACTATGATTTAAAAATGATTTTTTAACCACCCCCCATTCAGCCCTATAGATATTGAATTAAAATTTTAGATATAGATTAGTATGATGATAATTATGATATATTTTATATAAAAATGATAATTTTTGATTAGCATAGTGATATTATAATAGATAATATGGCATTCAATGAGGCATTAAAATTCAAAAACTATCAAAATTCACCAAGGGGTAGCAGTTTAACCAACTTAAAATTAAACTAAATCTAACCATGGTTAGTTAGTAGGGGCCTTGCTAGGCCTAGCTAGGCCTAGTGGCGGGTTTTTGCAGTGAAACTGCCACTAACCTGGATTAGATCTGGGTTGGCTGCGGGTTCTAAAATTTGAACTTGAAATTGTAGTGGTTCGGTGCTAACTGGTTTTGAACTCACCTAAACTTGCACCAAATGCAACTCTAGGCACCACTACTAAATAATACTAGATTAGTAAGCTAGTGCTATATAGATATATAGGCCAGGGCTGTGAGTAGTAATACCATACTAATAGAAGTAACTAGTAATATATAATAGTATATAAATATAGTTTATTAGCTATTACCTACTAGGGCTATTAGTAGCTATTTACTGCTAGGGGTAATTAGCTTAAGCTATACTAGCTAGGTAGCTTTAGCTAGATATATTAGCTAGCTAGTGCTTAGTATAAGCTGCACTGGTATGGTATCTCTCTAAGGCAATGCCGATTATGGGGAAGATAGTTGTTATCCCTAAACTACTGGCTATTAATGGATAGATACAGTGAAGCAAGGGCATATAAGACTAATATATAATAGTATCCCTCTGAACTAAAAGAAAAAAATAAGAAAAAAAAGAAAAGCTATTAATAGTAAATTA
>NW_025091228.1:4306-6944 GCF_018404265.1 Aspergillus viridinutans | reverse complement strand
AGATAGTAGAAAACATCCTATAATATATTATATATATTTAGGTATTTAAGAATAATACCTATAGGTATTATATCTAGTTTTAATTCTTACTATTTTAGATAGACTAGTAGGGGACTATTCTATATAATCTTCTTAATATCTAGATTCTTTAGGTAGAATTTTATTAGTATTAAAAGAAATAGATTATATATAGTTAATTTAACTAGTTATATTACTTATTATTTCTTCTTCTTTACTTCTTTTTTTTTCTTCTACTTCTTACTTAGTTTTTTAGCTTCTATTTTCTTTATCCTACCTATTTCTAGGTTAAGCTAAAAAGACACTAGTATAGAGAAGCTTAAGTAAGGATCTAAGGTTTTATAATTATTTAACCTAAGAGTCTATAAGAGATTATTATATTTAATTCTAGATAACTCTTCTTACTTATCCAGTATAAGGTATCCTAAGATAAGGTTTTCTAGTATTAGATTACTAGGTTCTAGTTAAGTAGCTATATCTTTAATAAGATTTTTAGCTATCTGCTTCTTTTAGGGGGGTATTAATCTATCTTTATATAGCTATATTTTCTATCTATCTTTAAAGCTTATTAAGAACTCTAGTAGGTAGGTAAAGCTATTCTTCTATATCTAGTAAATTAGAAAGTAGTTAAGTTTTAAAATCCTAAAGTCTTTCTATTAATTTTCTACTAGTATTAGGGTGTATTTAAGGATGTATAAATATCTATTTAGAGAATATTATAGATAAGGACTTAATAATCTTATCTAGAGATAGGGAGCTATTAGGTTTAATATATATATCTAGTAGTAGATAGATATGCTAGAAGTATATTAAGGATAGGTAAGTTATAGAGAATATTATTAGAATAGTAGAAAATAATAATCTAAGTATTATAGTAAATAGGAAGAAAAGGGTATTATAGATAGATAAAGAAAGAATAGAGTAAAGTATTAGGGAGAGCTAAAATATAGGAGAGTTACTTAACTAGTAATAATAATAGTAAATAGATTAAAGAAAATAGATAGTGAATAGTATAATAATAATAGTAAATAATATATTAAAACTAGATAGTAAATAGCATGGGTACTATAAATAGAAAATATAATTATAGAAATATAATAATAAATATAGATATAAGAGTATAGACTACTATAATTTAGTTTTCTCTTTATTCTTCTCTTTATTCTTAAATTCCTAGACTAACTCTTTTATATTATTAAGCTAGTTAACTAATATCTATTAGTTCTACTTATTACTATATCCTTTCTATTTAATAAGATATTATATTAATTTTCCTTTCTTCTTACCTTTTCCTTTAACCAGAACTTTATATTTAGTGATAATTCTTTTAAGCTTATAGGACTAATACTTATCTATATTACTATCTATATAAATAGAGCTAGGTTCTTCTAGTTTATAATTAAAAGAATCTCTATCATAGTATTTCTCTAGATAGATAATAGAGATTACTAGATATAGCTACTAGTCTTTTAGAAAGTCTAGTTTATAAGCTAGAGATCTAACTCTCTTTAGAACTTTAAATAGACCTATATATTAGTTTCTAAGTTTCCAGCCTAGGGTTAACTATATAGTATAACCTATATATAGCTTTAAAAGGACCTTATCATCCTTATAAAAGGCTATTAATATATATTAACTATTATATCTATACTTTATAAATATAGTTATAAATTATAGGGCCTCTATTATAGATATATAATAGGAAAAAGATTACTTAATTAATTTAGTATAATCTATATTAAGGAGAGTTAGTAACTAAAGACTATATATTAATTAATATAGTATTTCCTTAGTTAAAGTATTTATTATTAAGTTAAAAGTCCTCTATATTACTAGTAAGATAGTTAGCTAGTTAGTAATTTAATTAAGTAAGATAATTATATAATATAAGTAGATTTTAATAGTTTAGTTACTCTATTTACTCTATCTATTAGTCTAAGTATAGTATACTATAGAATAATACTATTTAATATCTAAAGATTTAGTAAATTCTATCTATACTTCTAATATAAATTTAGGGTCCCTATCTAAGATAATATATTTAGGAATATCCTAGTCTCTAGTATCTAAAGCTATAAGTAGTATATTTACCTATTCTCTAGCTTTCTAAGTTAAGTATCCTAGTATAGCTATTATCCTTTTTATAAATTTATTAGTAACTAATATAATAGAATTAAAACATCCTATGTTAGGTAAACTAATAATAATATTAATTATTATAGTATAGAAAGGAATTAGTAGAGTAACTAATAGTTATAATATCCTATATAATAAATATTATCTTATTTATTTCTTCTAATAATTAGAGTAGAATCAGATGTATTACTTTACCTAATATTTAATATAATAAAAGATTAAGCTATTAAGTAACTTAAGTATCCTATTAATATCTAGATAGCTATTTATATTATAAGTATTTTATAATATTTCTTAGAGTAATAAATATAGTATATATAAAAGTCTATTATTTATATAAAGTAACTAATTATAGATATAATATAGTAAGGTAACTAGTACTATAAGATTATATTTTATTAAAGTATTTATAAGATCTTAGACTATCTATAATTAATATAATATCCTTTAACTATATACTATTTAAATTTATTAGATAGTATAA
>NW_025091228.1:0-1631 GCF_018404265.1 Aspergillus viridinutans | reverse complement strand
TAAAATAGTAAGTAGAAGCTCTATATCTTTATAAGATATTATTATAGCTTTATATTTTATAAAATTAATAATAAAACTATATTTACCTAGTATATTAATACTAATAAGAAGATTAGCTTTAAGACCTTAGATTAAGTATACTTCTATCTATATTTCTATAAGGTAATACTTAGTACTGTACTTTACTAAGATAAATAATAAAATAGAGATAAATTAAGTACTTATAAAGTTATTAGTAATATTATATACTAGTATAAATACTAGATAATTATAAATAGTAATATTAGGTAGAAACTTAAGTAGGAATTTATAATTAATAATTATTATAGTATAACCTAAGTCTAAATAAATTATTATTAAAGATTACTCTATATAAAGGTATACTTTAATTATAGTATATTTCTAGGATTAAAATCCTATATTATTATATAAGAGAACTTCCATTAGCTTTACCTTAAGAATTAGTAAATCTATAATATCTATATAAAATCTATTAATATTATTACATTCTGGAGCATAAGCATAAAGGGTATTATTAGAGGAAAATTCCTATTTATAATTATTATATTATACTAGTCTTATAAAGTATACTTTAATATTATATTCTTAATTATATTCCTTATTTAGCTACTTATTATACTCTTAATTATTATAATACTCTAGAGGTGGCTTATCTTTAGGGTATTCTATCTTACTATTAGACTAATATAGTATAGTAGAAATATAATAATAAATATAGATATAAGAGTATAGAATAAACTACTATATTTTCTCTTTATTCTTCTCTTTATTCTTAAATTCCTAGATTAACTCTTTTACATTACTAAGCTAGTTAACTAATATCTATTAGTTCTACTTATTACTATATTCTTTCTATTTAATAAGATATTATATTAATTTTCCTTTCTTCTTACCTTTTCCTTTAACTAGAACTTTGTATTTAGTAATAATTCTTTTAAGTTTATAGGACTAATACTTATCTATATTACTATCTATATAGATAGGGCTAGGTTCTTTTAGTTTATAATAGAAAGAATT
Source organism: Aspergillus viridinutans (assembly GCF_018404265.1). NCBI lineage: Eukaryota > Fungi > Ascomycota > Eurotiomycetes > Eurotiales > Aspergillaceae > Aspergillus > Aspergillus viridinutans. Next base: position 593 of record NW_025091228.1, on the reverse strand, counting down.
ACTATTATAGTATTTCTCTAGGTGAGTAATAGAGATAACTAGGTATAAGTATTAGTTTTTTAGAAAATCTAGTTAATAAGCTAGGGGTCCTACTCTATCTAAAATCTTAAATAGGCCTATATATTAATTTTCTAGCTTTTAGCTAAGGGTTAACTATATAGTATAACCTATATAGAGTTTTAAGAGCACTTTATTATCTTTATAAAAGGCTATTAGCTTATATTAATTATTATATCTTTATTTTATAGATATAGCTATAAAATATAATACTTTAGCTATAGATACTTAGTAGGAAAATAATTACTCTGCTAATAATATTAGATAAATTATAGTAAGGGGAGTAGGTAACTAAAAGCTATATATTAATTAATATAATATCTCCTTAGTAGAAGTATTTATTATTAAGTTAAAAATCCTTTATATTATTAGTAATACCATCAGCTAGTTAGTAATTTAGTTAAGTAAGATAATTATATAATATAAGTAGATCTTAATAGTTTAGTTACTCTATTTACTCTATCTATTAGTCTAAGTATAGTATACTATAAAATAATACTATTTAATACCTAAAGATTTAGTAAATTCTATCTATA
>NW_025091227.1:1160853-1177697 GCF_018404265.1 Aspergillus viridinutans | reverse complement strand
AGCTTATCTCTCTTACTAGATTCTATCTTAATCATCTCTCCTTACTTACTTATATAGCTTATCTCTCTTACTAGATTCTATCTTAATTATCTCTTTTTACTTACTTATACAGTGTGAGACCCCGCGCCAGGCTGCGTGAGTTCCCAACTGAGGCAAAAGACCTACTATGTTTGACCCCTATGGTCAAACATGCCTGGCTTCCATATATATATCTTTAAGGCTTACTGGATGCCTCTAACAGTCTAAACCCTCTATACTATTAGTATTAGCTATATATAGTAGCTTTATAGTTTACTATAGCCCTTAATAATTACCTTCCTTTCTTATAGGCTTTACTCTTAAAGCTATAATACTTCCTAATTTAGAAGTATAAAGGGCTTTACCTTTCTAGGTTAATATTATCTTTCTATAGTTATTTAAAATACAGGAGTGAATCTCTCTTTAGTAGATAATATATTCTATTACTATTATAGGTTATAGTGTGATATCGACAGCGGGCATATAGCTTCAGGGAAGCCATATCAGGTGTATAATAATATCTAGTAACTAATATTACTATTTATATAGTTAGTTAGACCTTATATTCATTTTTAGCTTAGGTTAAAATATAAAAGATAGCTAGAATCCCTTAAAGTAAAGGAGATATATATAAAGTAGTTACTAGCCTATCTCCTATCCTTATACTCTTTAAAGACTCTATATTCTTAATAACTATAAATATCCTATCTAGTAGTATATCTAAATTAAATAAATATATAATACTTAATTCCTAGAAAGGTTTAAAATCTCTTATAAAGAATTAATCTAAACTATAGTAGCTTTAATCTACTAACCCTTAGAAATATTATTAATAATTTAACTTTAATAAAAGCTCTTATATTAATTATCCCTAACTTAATAGAAAATACCTTAGATTAATAAGTTCTTAACCTCCTTAGACTAATCTAGATATCTATAATAATAATAATTTATTATAGAGATATCCTTATTAACTCTTCTCTATAGTAATATTATAAGTTATAGATATTATAGGTTATTAGAGTCTTTTAAAATAGTAATAGATATAGGATTAATAATTTAAYYTTAAAGAAAGATAAATTAGRAGTTATTAAAGTTATTTTAATAAGTTTAAACTAATATTAATAATTATTAAATCTAACTTCTATTCTTAATTAGATATTATTCTTTACTTAATAAAATAAATAATATTAAATTTATATCTTCTAGTATAGAGACCCCCTAAATCTAAACTACTAATTATAGTAATAGCTTTAAAATAGAATATCTTTAACTCTAATARTAGTTTACTCTTACTATCTAGGGTATAAATAAAGATACCTAGGCTAAACTAATCTAGCTATATAAGTAGTTAGTTAAACTTCTCTAAGACTAGTATAACTATCTAAGTTATACTAATATAGATAGAGCTATAAAAGCTATAAATATTACTTCTAACTCTATAGTTCTTCTTATATTTCTTCCTAAAGTACTTAAGCTATATTAAAAGATTTCTAATCTTAAACTAATCCCTATATATAATAATAAGTATAGTAAGAATACTATAGTAAAGTAGCTTTAGTAGATTAATAAATACTTTTATAATAAGTAAACTCTTACTTAGAAGAAAGCTACTAAACTTAAAAAGGTTATAATAGTTAAGTATTATTTTATAGACTAGACTAAAGAGTAATAAAATACTTATAAGTAGAAGACTAAATATAATTTAATAACTATTATAATTATCTTAGATACTTTTAAATAGTAGATCTAAGACTATTTTAGAGAAATTAAAGGAGAAAATAAATATTAAGAAGAGTATAAGAGATATATTTAAGAAAATTAAACTATATAATTCTATATTACTTCTCTAATTAAGGCTGCTAAATATATTAAATCTAGAATTTTAGATAATATATTAATTTAGAAATTTATTACTAATTTAAAGCTAGTTCTGTATACTTACTAGGTAGAAGATTATAATAAATTAACTATTTTTAATAATATAGTTTATTATTTTACTAAGTATAAATAGAGAGTAGTTCTATATACTTAGATCTAGCTTTAATTCTTTAGAGAAATTAATAATTATTATATAGATTTAATAAATATTAATTTAAATACTATTATAGCATCCCCTAATTAACCTAAAAAGGGAATATATAAATAGAAGATATAATATTAAATTAATTAAGCTTACTTTAATTATAGATAGAAAGGCTATAATATTTAAGTTTATACTATACTAAATTAGCTATAATTAAATTATAAGAAGTAGTTAGGAAAAGTAATAAACTATTAGATATAAAAGTATTAATTAGTTAACTATTATAGGTTTCTAAAGTTAAGAAATATAAAGTATTTAATAATCTTAAACTACTAAAAAATTATAATAATTCTAATAAGAATAGTAATAAGGAAAATTAGCTATTATAAAAAGGACTATTTAATATAATAAAGATAGATTTAGAATAAGAAGATTATAATAATATTAAGGCTTATTTAAATATCCTTAGATCTAATATTCTCTATTTCTCTACTATACTTAAAGCTTCTTAGATAGTGGTCTATCTCTAAATATTATTAGACTATAATTCTAGCTATATATTTATATTAAAATATCTAGCTAATTCATTACCCTCTTTATAGTTTTAGTTTTAATAAATAACTAACTAACTATAGATTTATCTACTAAATAGTAGATTTATATATATATTATATTAAGTTTAAATTCTATTTAAGCTAAGTAATTAGTACTATATTATTACTCCCTAGGTCTTTAAAATAATAGAGTATAATATTATCTTAGGTTAAGATTAGCTAAAATATTTTAATCCTAATATTAATTAGATTACTAGATAGATAGTTATTAAGAGATATAGAATAAAGTATATAGCTATCTATCCTATTAATCTAAGAATCTAAATTAAGATTAATAAGAAAATATCTCTTAATCTTATCTCTATAAAATAGCTTTAATATACTCTCTAAAAGGGTTAATAGGAAGCTTAGTTATATATTATTTAAGAATAGAAAGAGAGTAAAGAAGTATTAATTAATCTATAATAGTTAAGTTCTCTTCTAGTCTAGTATAAAGATATATTTAGAGAAGAGTTAATTATAGAAATATCTCTAGTTTAATTATTAGAATATTATATTAATATAGGAGATTTACTACTAATTAATATTAACTTTTATCTATAGTTACTAGAGAAATTTAGTAAGATAAAAAGATAAGTTAAAGAGCTTTTAAAGAAAGTAATTATTTATTTATTAGCTAGTGCCTAGGGCTTTCTTATTATAATTATTTTAAAACTAGATAGAAAGTAATAATTTTATATTAACTACTACTTATTTAATAGGATAACTATAAAGAATATCTATCTATTACTAAGAATCTAAGAACTCCTAGATTAAGTAAATTAAATTAAGTATCTTTTAAAGCTTAATCTTTTCTCTAGTTATTAGTAGTTATAAATAGATAAATTATTAATTCTAAAGATAGCTTTTAATATATTATTTAATAAGTTTAAGTAATTAATAATACTATTTAGACTTTATAATACTTCTATAATATTTTAAATAATAATAAATAGTATTATATAGGATCTTAACTTTATAGTAGTATATCTTAATAATATCTTAATTTTCTTAAACTTAGAAGAGGAATATTAGAAGTATATTTAATAGATACTTAACTAACTCTAAGAATATTAATTATATATAAAACTCTCTAAGTATATATTTACTAAGAGAGAAATATAGTTTTATAGTTATATTATTAGTAATAGATTAGTTTAACTAATRYCTRTAAAAATAGAGGTTATAAAGATATAACTAAAATTAATAAATATTTATAAAGTTTAATAATTCTTAGGACTAGCTATATATTATTACTAATTTATATATAAATTTATAAGGATTATAGCTCCTCTTTATAAGCTTCTAAAGGAATTAAATACTTTATTTTATAAGAAGAAGTTTTAATCTATAGTTTAGAATACTTAATATTAGTAAGTATTTATAATACTAAAGAATATAATAATTTATATATCTATTCTTAAGATTATTAATCCCTTACTACTATATTAAATTAAGACTAATATATCTAAATAGGCTCTTAGTATAGTACTATTATAATAAAATAAAAAGGGATAGTAGTATCCTATAGTATTTAATAGGTAAAAGCTTAATAATACTAAAAAGAACTATCCTATATATAAGAAGGAACTTTTTATAATTAAGAAAGTACTCTAATAATAGAACTACTATATTAATAATAATTAATCTATTATAATTATAATAGATTATAAAAGCCTTTAATATCTTACCTATATAAAGATATATTTAAAATATCTTATATATTAGATTAAAGAGTTTTAAATATATAATCTAGTTATTAAGTATTATAAGGGAACTAAGGTGGTTATCCCTAATATAATAAGTTATTAACTAGACTTTATTAAAGAAGATCTAGTAAATTAAGTATAAATATCTACTTTTAGTCTATCTATAATATAGTTATAGTAGATAATTAATAAAGAATATCTTTATATACTATTATATCTTTATAAATTAGAATAGTATTTATTAATAGTCTTATTCTTAAAAGATAATACCCTAGATATATTTAATAATATTAAAATAAAAATTAAGATATTAGTACTAAACTTTTAACTAAAGATAGAATATATTAATAGATAACCTACTAATTAACTATATTATATTAATAAAGATACTAAAATACTATATCTTAAAATTCTTTTTTAAAAGAACTTTATATTATAGCTTTATAACTAGTTTAGCTATCTAGCTTATCTAGCCTTACTTAGAGTAATTTATACCTATACCTAGTGGCCTATAATATAAAAAGATATCTAAGATATTACTAAGAGCTATCTAAATTATTAAATAGTAAAGTCTTTAAGACTAAATCTTAAATATAAAGCTATATAGTACTTAGTGAAGAAGGGTATTTATCTATTTAAATATTAGGGAATTAATCTTATTAGATATCTATCTATAATACTAAATAATAATTAATAGATTATTATAGCTATTAATTATATAACTAGTTAGGTTATAGTAAAAGCTATACCTAATATAAAAGAGAATATATTAGCCTATTTTCTCTATAAAGATATCTTTATTAATTATAGAATATTTAAGGAACTACTTTTAGATAATAGTTCTAATCTTCTATCTTAAGTTATAGTAGTATACCTTAAGATTCTTAAGATAAAATATTATATAATAACTCTAAACTATCCTAGAATAAATAGTAAGAATAAAAACATGAATAGCTTACTAGGAAAGATATTAATAAAGTATCTTATAGATAAACTAATATATCTATAGGATAAATACCTATCTCTAACTATCTTTACTACTTAAGTATATATCTATATCTAGATAAAGCTATTACTATTCTACCTTCTCTATAGTATATATCTATTACTATCTAATTATCTATAAACTAATTAACTAACTACCTAAGATATTAAAACTTAATTATAATATATTAACTATATATAATCCCTAGCTAATAAGAAGCTATTAGTATATATAATTAAATAGAACTTAATTTAAGATAGTAATATAAAGAAATCTTATCTTATAAAAGATTAATAGGTCCTTATTTAGAATAAATCCTCTTAGAAGTTCTAATATAAATAGTTTAGTCTATATAAAATTAAATAATTATACCTACTAGGTATATACACTATTTTAGAACCTAATAGATATATAGTAAAGAACCTAATTAATAGCTAATAATTAGTAGAAGTTAATTTTAATAGTAAGTTAAAGAAACTATAGATATTAGCTATACTAATATAATAACTATAGAAGGTAGGATTATTACTTTATATACTAATTAAAATATATAAGATACTTAAAGAGGTTAAAGAACCCTTATTCTTATATAATAATCTTTTAAAGATAACTTAAAAGGATTAGAAATCTATTAAATATTTAGAAGTATATTTAAAGTAGATAAAGAAGGATATCTTAATAAAGTAATATACTTAATAAATAAAGATTTAAGAATATATTAATAATATACTAATAGAAACTAGCTAATCTATATACTATCTAAAGGAGTTAACTCTAGGAAGTAACTAAAGTAAAATTAACTTAACTTCTTTAAATGTTAAGGGCTACAGCAAACCATAAAGCCGCCATACGCAGCCAACACCAATAGTGCAGAGGGTTTAGACCTAGCAGATCATATAATCTACTATATATATCTCTATAATTAGCTAAGTATTCTATAACTTAGTGATTAGTTCTCCTTACTTAGGTAATATATAGATATTTGCTCCCTTTATGCTGATCTTACTAGTTAATATTAACCCTTAGTAGGTGATCTTATAGTTCTAATCACTCTTAAAAATCTAATCAGCCTATTAGGATACTATAAGATGATAGTTAATACTAGATCTTCTTCTAGAACTCTGAACCCACACTGTGAATCTATATCTATAGTAGAAAGAATAATCCCTATCTATAAAGAACTAACTAATCTTACAGAATCTATAATTAAATAACTAAATAATAGTTATGATAGTATTTACCTACTATATATAAATAACTAACCTACCCCTGAAAGGGTAGAAAGGGTGAATACCCCTATAGAATTAGAAGCCTAGTATATAGAAAAGAGGAAGTAACTAATAAGTACTACCCCTAATAATAATAATAAGATTATTTATAAGCTCCTAGAAAGGGAATGCTAGCTTAAGTAAAAGCTTAGATAAGTAGAAATTAGGAGATATATCTAGGAGATAGAATCCTAACTATAGGGAAACTATAATAAAAATCCTATACCTATACTATACCAGGAGGTAGATAACCTTATTAGATAAGAAGTAGGGAATGCTAGACCACTACTAGAACTAACTATAGAGATTAAGGTAAAGATTACTAGACTAGAAAGACTATAGAAGCTAGTAAATATTAAATAATTTACTATATATTCTATATAGGAATACATTACCTTCTTTAACTAACTAGAGGTATACTTTGAAGAATATCTAGACTAGTTTAAGAATAAAGAAAACTATATCTATATAGCTTTAGCCTAGCTTATAGATATGCACTATAATAAATAATAGACTTATAAGACTAAGCTTACTAAAATATCTAGATAGTTAGACTTTTAAGACTTCTGCTTATATTTAGTTTCCGTGCTAGAATAACTCTATAAGGAAGTAGTAGTATAGTATTTCTCTACTATCTAGCTAGAATACTAAAGTATATAGGAGTTCTCTATATTTATTAATAGAATCTATAGCTAACTAGCTTAACTACTACTAGATTTTATCTATAAAGACTTCCTCTATGCCTGTGTTTTACTAATTATTTAGAGTAAAGCTACTAGATTTACTAACCTACTAGAACTACTAGAGGTATATATCTCTTACCTAGCTACTATTAAAGATAGAATCCTATTATGATAGGATGCCCTATAGAAATAATATAATATCTAATATAATAACTAGTAGAATTCTAAACCCTATAGTAACTAGTCAGGCCATACTAAGGACTATTAGCCTAGAGGTAATAGATATTCTAGTAATAACTATAGATTAGAATCTAGGAAGTAGAAATACTCCTACTCTCTATGCTAGGATTATCCTGGACTATACTATAATAGATATAGAGAATATAGCTACTAGCTAAAACACTATACTAAGCTATGGGTTCCTAAGCATTTAAAAAACTAAGCTAGCCTGTGCTATATACTACTATGGTATTAGGTATTAGAAGAAATTCTAATAGTAGCTAGGCACTAGCTTACCTAATAAATATTCTTATTAAGGGAAGCTACTACTAATATTAAATATTAATTAACTACAGAGCTAAATAAATATTTATTAATTAGTAGTAGGTAAAAGAGTTCCTACCTAATATAGAAAGTCTACTATAACTAGTATAGGTAATTAATGGCCATAAGGTAATGTCTTATAGATAATATAACCTAGAAATTAAGATTACTAATTCTATGGAAAATATTAGAATTTACTAACTAGCCACTGAGGCAGTCAACATAGTAGAATATAATTTAATTCTAGGAATAGACTAGCTAAAAGCTATTAATCTAGATATTAACTAGAAAAACCTTACTTAGTACTACTGTCTAGAATCCCCTAATAGAAATAATAAGCTAAATATTAAACTAATATCTGCTGCTATAGCTATAGAAGAACTATAAGCCTATAAAGTACTATTTTATATAATTACTATACCTATTAGGATGGAAAAAACCATCTACCTATAGGCTACTATAAAGGGTGTTAGAGATACACCACTTCTACCTCTAGAATATATAGAATTTATAGATATCTTTAGTAAAGAGTAAGCTAGTATCCTACCTAAGAATACTATATATAATTATATAATAGAACTTAAAGAGGGAATCTAGCTACCTTATAAGCTACTATACCTACTATTATAGGAAGAACTTTAAGTTCTTTAGAATTATATTAAGGAATACCTATAGAGAGGATAGATTAAGCTATCTAAGAGTCCTGCAGGTGCCTTAGTATTATTTATACTAAAGAAGGATAGTAGTCTATAACTCTATATTAATTACTAAGACCTAAATAAAATTATAGTAAAAAACTATTATCTACTACTACTTATAAGTAAGCTAATAAACTAATTATCTAGTGCTAAGATCTATATAAAGCTAGATCTCTAAGATGCTTACCACTAGATCTAAATTTAGAAAGGTAATGAATGGAAAATAGTATTCTGTATAAGATATAGATATTTTAAATATATAGTTATACTATTTAGCCTAGTAAACACACTGGCTATATTCTAATTATATATTAATTAGGCTATAAGTAATCTATTAGATACTTACTATATTATATATCTAGATAATATTATTATTTATTCTAACACTAAGGAAGAATATATCTAGTAGGTCTAGGAGGTCCTAACCAGACTCTATAAGTATAGACTTTATACTAAATATAGTAAATATAAATTCTATACTATAGAAATTAATTTCCTGAGGTTTAATATTAGTATAGAGGGCATTAAGATAGAACCTAGCTATATTACTACTATTATAGAATAGCCTGAACCCTAGAATATCTATAAAGTATAGTAATTCCTAGGCTTTACTAACTTCTACTAGAGATTTATTAAGCACTACTCTAAGATTACTACACCTCTAACTAACCTAACTAAAGGATATATAATAAAGGATAGAAAATAATATACTTAAGAATCTCTAAAAGGGGAAGAGGAATTTCTTACTATAGAAGCTAGAAAGATATTTAAAGAACTAAAGTAGAGATTTATCTCTATACTAGTACTATATTATTTTAACCTAAAGAGGAAAAGCTGCATTAAGCCTAATATCTTAAAGGCTATGGTTACTAGTATCTTTAGTTAGCTCTAAGATAATAAATAATAGCATCTAGTAGCATACTAGTCATGGAAAATATAAGATATTAAAACCTAATATAATATATATAATAGAGAAATACTTACTATAGTAGAATGTGTCAAGCAATGGCACTACTATATTAAAGGTAATAGTAATACTATTAAAATTCTTACTAACTATGCCAATCTACAGGCCTTTCTAATAATGAAAATGCTTAACAGGTGTTATATAAGATAGGTGGAATTCTTATCTATATTTAATATCTAAATTAAATACTACCCTAGGAAGAATAATCCCGCAGACGCGCCTAGCTATTATCTAGACTATACTATTAATCCTAAAGAATATACAGCAGACTCACTGCTAGAGAAACTATAAGCTAAAATATAGGATAGTCTATTAATCTAAGAAGAGAAACTAATATAGATTAGAATACTAGCACAGAATTAGGAGCTAATAGTAGACCTAATAGTTAACACCCTCCAGAGCTATACTAATAATAATATAGATATTCTAGATATTCTAGTATTATATACTATAGCTAAAGCTGCTATGCAGTATAAGGCTACTTATACTTTAGAATTAGAACTAACTATAGTAGACCTACTATACAGGGCACAGGCTAAATATCTAAGATATATTAAGATACTATATAAAATAGTAGAAATAACTCTAGAGTAGTAAGCTAGCTTACCCTAGTTAAGATCTAAAGATAGACTTCTCTAGATTAGGAATTATATATTTATACTAAAGATGCCTATAATTTAATAAGAGATTCTCTATCAAAACTATAGTAATCTATAAGGTGGATATTTTAGAGAGAATTATATCTTAAATACTATCTAAAGCTAATATTAATGGCATGATATTACTATGGATATTAAAGAATATATCTAATAATATATAATCTACTAGTAAATTATAGTGCATAGGCATAAGCCATGCAGACTTTTATAATCCTTACTAGTCCTAGAAAAGCTAATAGACTAGGTTAGCATAGATTTTATTATAGATTTACTGCCATCATAGTAGGAAAATAAAGTCTATAATTTAATTCTAGTTATAGTGGATATATATACTAAATATATARTCTATTACCCCTCTAGGAAGGATATAACTACAGAAAACCTTACTAAACTAATCTATATAAGATTTATATCACACTTTAGAATGCTGCAAAACCTTATTAGTGACTAGGGATCTCTATTTATATTAGTATTTTAGTCTAGCCTATGCTTCCTACTAGCTACTAAATATTACTTATCTATAGTATTTTATCTATAAACTAATAGTTAGATAGAAAGGCAAAATTAAATATTAGAATACTATCTCTATACTTATATAAACTACTATTAGGATAACTAGATAAGATGGCTACTATATACCTAGTTTATCTATAATAATTCTGAATATTTAGTACTAGGAATTCCACTAGCATAAGTACTTATAGGCTATAAACCAGAACTATAGATTAATATTCTATAAATAACTAATAATCTTAACCTAAATGCTATTACATGCGTAGAAGATCTCTAAGCTATAAAGGAATTCCTATTAAATTAACTAAATATAGTAAAGGAAGCTATGAAGTGTTATTATAACTAGAATTATCTTAATATAATATTCTATATTAGTAAATAGGTCATGCTATACATAAAAAATATTAATATAGGCAGACCTAGYAAGAAGCTAGACTACTAGTAAATAGGTCTATTCTAGATTAGTAAATCTATAGGAAAATAAGCCTATAAGCTAAAGCTCCTATTATAATTCTATAAGCTATATCTAATATTTTATATCTCACTACTTAAACTATTCTAAGGGGACTCTAATATAGATTTAAAGCCTAGACTAGTTAAGCTTAATAGATACTAAGAATAGCAGGTGGAAAAGATCTTAGATAATTAATTATACTATAGAAAATACTAATATCTAGTTAAGTAGACTAGATAGCTAGATTCTAATAATATATAGGAGCTAGAAGAATATATTATAGATATAGAAGCTCTTAAGCACTACCTTACATCCAGAGCTCTGTAATCTAGGAGTACTACTATAAGGTAACCTAAATAGTATAAGAAAAAGCCTTAATTTAACTACTATATATATAAAAAAATAGAAAAGTAGTATATAGGCTATATAAATATACCCTCCTACCTATCTAGCTTATATACTACTAAAAACCAAGCTAACTAATTATATAGTAAACTACAGAGGACCCTAGAGTAGAGAGGGGTGATGCAGCCTATAAGAGTAAAGTAATAAACTACTCTAAAGAAGAAGATAATAAAGAAGCTAGGGCTAGGGGAGATAGAGTAGAGGCTAGGGCTATAGATATAATAATCTAGACTACTAGTATAGCCTATATAGCTAGTATTACTAGGATATAGTCTAAGGTGTTAGTAATTACCCTCCTTTAGAGGGGGGGGCAGATATAAAATACTATATAAATATAATACTATTTATCTAAAGGCACCTGTAAACTATTAGTAAAATCTATAAAAAGAGGAATTATATAACCCTAAAATCTAAGAAGAAAAGTTAAATTTAACTTAGAATTACTAAAGGAAGAGTAGATTTTATTAAAATCTATAAGATATAACTATAATATAAAAGAAATCTATAATAAAAGACTATAAATAGGCTAAACACTGATAAAATATAGCTAGACTAATAGTAATATAGAAGAAGAGGATACTTATATAGATATACTTATACTTTTTTAGAGTATAGTAATTACAGGCCTTCTATATATAGCTATTTACTATAAAATAGTTATAATAGTAGTGCTAGGGGTTATAGAGCTTTACCTAAAGATATAAAATATAGGGAACTCTGTGAGGTATTATTAGTATATAATTCTATAAAGCTAGGGTCTTACTAGTATTAATAATATTAATCCTCCCCTTCACAGGCTTCCTCCCTTTTATAATAGAAAAGGGAAATATATTAATAAGTAAAATTACTATTATATAATATAAAGAACCTATATCTAATAAACTTTAGATAACCTTGACTATAAAATAACAGAATTATAAGATAAAGGAAAATAATAAGTCGTGAAATAATAGAATTATAAAATAAAGGAAAATAATAAGTTGTAAGATAATAGAATTATAAAATAAAGGAAAATAATAAGTTATAAGATAATAGAATTATAAAATAGAGAAAATATTAGATTATAAGAATAATAGGATTATAAATAAATAAAGATATTAATAAAACTATTTAATTTAGATAAAGAATTATTAAACACATATAAGAAACTATTTAATGAAGGGAAGTGAGACCTATAAATCTAAACTATTATTAGTCTAATCTATTAAACTAATTACTTAATACAGAACTTACCATCTAAAATTAACTATTTAGCTATTAGATACAGGCTAGAGAGCAATGAATAGAGTAAGGAAGCTATAAAAGATAAAGAAGAATCTATATTACTAAACTAATTAGGAGATCTTACTAAGTAGGCATCTTAATAGTACTAATAAGAGGAGAGAAGAAGGAGAAGTTCCCTAGAGATCTATAAATCTACTTATACTATAGGAAATATAATATATCTTTATAGGTCTATAATAATTACTATTAATTATTTATCTATAATAGAATTAAAATGAACACTACAACCTATAATAGTAATAGAATATATTATCTACTAATAAGAGATTTACTCCTATATTTTAAATAACTATAGGAAGATAATATTAACCCAGGAAGGTAAAGCCCCTTAGATTTCTAAATTAGGAAGTATTATAGCTTTAAGAGTAAAGCCTATAAGGAAGGGAGGTAATTATTAAGGGCTATAGTAAACTATAAAGCTGCTATATATAGCTAATACTAATAGTATAGAGGGTTTAGACCTAGTAGATTATATAATCTACTATATATATCTCTATAATTAGCTAAGTATTCTATAACTTAGTAATTAGTTCTCCTTACTTAGGTAATATATAGATATTTGCTCCCTTCACACTGATCTTACTAGTTGATATCAACCCTTAGTAGGTGATCTTACATTAAATAATAAATTAAATAAGGGAATACTATATAATTTATTAAAGAATAATTAAATTTAATAAAATACTAATAGGAGAGATATAGACTTTAAGAGACTATTTATAGTAATAGTTCTAACTTATTAGGAGTAATTAAAGAAGGATAAGTTATCTAGTATTATAAGAATATTTAGATAGGAGAGAGAAGATCTATTTAATTTAAATTAAAATTACTTAAAAATAACTAAATATAAAAAAAAATAATTAAATAAAGAGACCTTCTAGACTTTCTTAACTTTATTAATTTTTTTAATAAGAGTAATACTTAATTACCTTAGCCTCTATCTCTACTTTAAAGACTAGTAAGATTAGAAAGTTATTTATTCTAATATATCTTATTCTTTAGATTAAGTTTTTTATTATTATTATTTATCTTATTAGGGTAAAGAGCTTTCTTAAATTTTAAAATTTTTCTATTAATAAGCTTAAAGAAATAAATAAGATTCTTCTAAACTACTTAAAGTATAATAAGATCTTTAAAATTAGATATTAATATAGGTTAAGGGAGAATAGTACTATCTAAAAAATAATTAAGATAATATTTCTTAAAGAAAGTTAAAGATACTCTACTTAAAGTAAGATAATATTTATTCTTTAGATTATTAAGACTAGAAGTAATAGAGTTAGGCTAAGATAGATTTAAGTAAAGATTAATAATAATAGCTTCTATAATAAAATCTATACTAGAAATAAAGAGATTTATAGTACTTAAAGTTAGAGTAATATCTAAGGTTAGAGAACTACTATCTAGTATTAGAAAGATTAAGATATTAGAGTATACTATCTTAGCCTAAGCTTTCTCTATAATAATATAGTAATAATATATACTTAATATAGAAATAGGATTCTCTTTAGAACTATTTAATTAACTTAATCTAGTCTAATATTTTAGATTAATATTAGGTATAGGTAGAATAGCTTTACTTATAAAAGAAGAAAAGTAATAACTATAATAACTTAGATTAGATTTAATAATAAGAGTAGAAGGAGTCTAATAAAAAGTATTTAATTATTATTTAGCTAATATATTAATAGTTTTACTAGGAGATATATCTTATAAAGTAAAATTATTATTCTAAATTTTTAGTAGACTACTAACTTATAGAATTATCCTATATAAATAAATAACTATTAATAAAAAATTTAAAATAAGAAACTTATATATTATCTTTAGAATTCTACTACTTACTATAACCTAGATAGAATTTATAATTTAATCTTTTTCTATACTATAGGCAGTTAGTATAAGCACCCTAAAATAATATCTAAATTATATTATTTAAATTATACTTAGGAGATATAATATATTTAAGAAATATACTAGAGTCTATATATTACTTATAGCTAGGATCTATAATAATATCTTATTAATAGAGAATAATAGCTAATTACTAAGATAGATTAATAATTAACTTAGTTAATAATTTATTACTCTTACTATAAGACTATTTAATATTATATACTATATCTAGGAGGGTAATATAGAATCTATCTTATTTTATTAATAAAAAAAAGTACTTCTCTATTATCTACTTAATAGTACTATAATAATTAGGAATAAGTATCTTTAAATTAAGAATAAGAGTATAATAACTAAGAAGTTAAAGAAGATAAATATATTTTATAAAGAGGAGAGACTATAAAAATTTATTAATCTAAATAAATAAAAGCTAAGCTAGGGGATCTAATATTAAGGCTTAATTATAAAATATCTTATATATTAAGTAAGAAAAGTTAAGGATATTTATATCTAGACTATATATACTAGTAGTAAATATTTACTTATTTATCTATACTTATTAGTTAATTCTATCTTTATTAATTTAATTATTTATATATATATATATAAATAATAATATTTACTATAATTCTTTATATAGTACTTAAAAATTACTAATTACTTAGATAACTTACTTATTAATATTACTAAGTAAGATAATCTAATTATATCTCTTATATATTAAATAAAGAATATACTTAGCCACTACTATAGTAATTTTAAAATAATAGTATAAAGAATAATTGGTATGGTATCTCTCTATGGCAATGCTGATTATAGGGAAGATAGTTGTTATTCCTAAACTACTGGCTATTAATAGATAGATATAGTGAAGTAAGGGCATGTAATACTAATATATAATAGTATCCCTTAAACTAAAAGAAAAAATAAGAAAAAAAGAAAAGCTATTAATAGTAAATTAGCTATATAATACCTAAGTATTAGCTCTTTAGGTCTATAAATACTTTTCTTTAAGTATTAATACTCAGGCTTATAATAATTAGAAAAGCTAATAGAATCTCTATAAGATAAGAAAAGCTATAACTTATAAGCCCCTTATTTAATAAATATAGGGTATATTATAGCTATAGCTCTAATATTAATTAGGACTCTAGTAAGGTATTTATTTATACCTAGAGAGATTAGCTAGTTATTAAGACTTTTAGGTAATAGCTTTATCTAATTAGCTATATTAAAGTAAGTCTATTTAATATACTATAAAGCCTTTATAGTATCTTCTATATATATTATATCTATAGTATAACTACTAGCTTTAGCTAGGATCTGTTATATAGTATAGGCAGGTTTTCTCTAGGGAAAGTTTATTATATCTTTAGTAACTTTAAGTATTATACTAAGGTATCTATAAGATACTAGCTATATAGTCTAATTTACTATAATTATTATAGAGATATTATAATAATCTAATAAGTCTTCTTTCTTAGTAGATATATTAATATCCTATTCTATATATTACTCTATAACCTAGTTAAGGTAAAGAGATAGGTTATTAAGTAAATTTATTTTTTATTTCTTTTTATCCTCTTTATTAGAGGTGAGCTTATAGAAAGTCTATTTTTAAACTATACTATAGATTTATAATTTCTTAAGATTTTTAATAGCTTAGTTAACCTTTATAATTACTTTCTGTAAAGCTATAAGGTAGTTAGGTAACTAAAAGATTAAGTTATTATCTTTAGATAAGTTCTAAGATAAGGGGTGAACTAGTTAATTATTTATAGTTTTAATATTTCTTAAGGAGAATATCTAATATTTACTATTACTATTTTTTATATCCTTAGTTATTTACTATTTATATATATCTCCTATAATATTATCTTTTAGGAACTAGTATAAGATATTAACCTCTTACTTATATTATATAATATAGAAGTTAACTATTTACTTCTAATATTCTTCCTTAGTTTCTATTAGGTGGTCTAGCTAATTCTTAAGTAATTTTTTTATAGCTTATAGATACTCTTCTTCTTTATTAAATAGCTTAATCTATATATATTTATTAGCTCTAATTATTTAATCTATACTATTATAGTACTTATAAAATAGAGAGTAGACCTTTACTTTAAGAAATAATATACTATAG
>NW_025091227.1:1158548-1160228 GCF_018404265.1 Aspergillus viridinutans | reverse complement strand
CTACTTCTTTTAGGAGGGCATTAATCTATCTTTATATAGTTATATTTTTACCTATCTTTAAAGCTTATTAAGAACTCTAGTAGGTAGGTAAAGCTATTCTTCTATATTTAGTAAATTAGAAAGTAGTTAAGTTTTAAAATCTTAAAGTCTTTCTATTAATTTTCTATTAGTATTAGAGTGTATTTAAGGATATATAAATATCTATTTAGGGAATACTATAGGTAAGAACTTAATAATTTTATCTAGGAATAAGAAGCTATTAGGTTTAATATATATATCTAGTAATAGATAGATATGCTAGAAGTATATTAAGGATAGATAAGTTATAGAAAATAGTATTAGAATAGTAGAAAATAATAATCAGAGTATTATAGTAATTAGGAAGAAAGGGTATTATAGATAGATAAAAAGAGAATAAAGTAAAGTATTAGGGAGAGCTAAAATATAGGAGATTTATTTAACTAGTAATAATAATAGTAAATATAAAGAAACTAGGTAGTGAATAGGGTGATAACTATAATAAATAATATATTAAAGCTAGGTAGTGAATAGCATAGGTGCTATAAATAGAAAATAGAATATAGCTAGTAATTATAGACTAATATAGTATAGTAGAAATATAATAATAAATATAGATATAAAAGTATAGAATAAACTACTATATTTTCTGTTTATTCTTCTCTTTATTTTTAAATTCCTAGACTAACTCTTTTATATTACTAAGCTAGTTAACTAATATCTATTAGTTCTACTTATTACTATATTCTTTCTATTTAATAAGATATTATATTAATTTTCCTTTCTTCTTATCTTTTTCTTTAACTAGAACTTTATATTTAGTAATAATTCTTTTAAGTTTATAGGACTAATACTTATCTATATTACTATTTATATAGATAGGACTAGGTTCTTCTAATTTATAATAAAAAAGATTACTATTATAGTATTTCTCTAGGTAGGTGATAGAGATGACTAGATATAAGTACTAGTCTTTTAGAAAATCTAGTTAGTAAGCTAGGGGTTCTACTCTATCTAAAACCTTAAAAGAGCCTATATATTAATTTCCTAGCTTTTAGCTAAGGGTTAATTATATAATATAATCTATATAGAGTTTTAAGAGCACTTTATTATCTTTATAAAAGGCTATTAATTTATATTAATTATTATATCTTTATTTTATAGATATAGCTATAAAATATAATACTTTAGCTATAGATATTTAGTAGGAAAATAATTACTCTGCTAATAATATTAGGTAAACTATAGTAAGGGGAGTAGGTAACTAAAAGCTATATATTAATTAATATAATATCTTCTTAGTAAAAGTATTTATTATTAAGTTAAAAATCCTTTATATTATTAGTAATACTATTAGCCAGTTAGTGATTTAGTTAAGTAAAGTAATTATATAATATAAGTAGATCTTAATAGTTTAGTTACTCTATTTACTCTATCTATTAGTCTAAGTATAGTATACTATAGAATAATACTATTTAATACCTAAAGATTTAGTAAATTCTATCTATATTTCTAATATAAACTTAGGGTCCCTATTTAAGATAATATATTTAGGAATACCCTAGTCTCTAGTATCTAAAGCTATAAGTAGTGTATTTACCTATTATCTAGCTTTTTAAGTTAAGTAGCCTAGTATAGCTATTATTCTCTTTATAAATTTAT
>NW_025091227.1:1138860-1157242 GCF_018404265.1 Aspergillus viridinutans | reverse complement strand
ATATATATAGAAGTATTCTTACCCTCTATATATAATAATACCTATAAACTACTAGGAATCTAGATATAATAGCTATTAGTAAAATATTACTATTATATTTATAAGGGATATATATGGGCATCCTATATATTCTATAATAATTTCTATCTATAAAGGCACTAGATATATATTAGGAATAACTATTATATTAATTTTATAGAAATTAATAACTACTTAACTCTTTATTTTCCTATTAATTAGTTAGTTAACGACAAATGCTGATAAGGGTAGGAAAGATGGTTTATTAAACTTTAATAGAGAAGGTATAGATTATAGTAGTAGATTTAAAATATATACTAGAGCTCCTAAAGGAGTAATATTTATTAAAAAATTTATTTATCTAAGCTTATATAGGCTATTAAATATTTTATCTATAACCTATTAATATTTAGGACTAATATTATAGATTTTTATAAACTTCTTAACTTACTATTTCTATCCTTCTTTAAGATAAATATATATCCACCTCTCTTTAGGTACTCTAACTATATTAGTATTTATCTATACTAATAGATAGGCTATAACCACTTTCTTAAGCTTACTAGCTATTTTTAGTAGACTATATATCTAAATACTATTATTAAGCTTTATTATTATAGAGTTATTTACTATAACTTATAATACTTTAGTAGAGTCCTTAGGCAGTATAACTACTAGGTTATAGATATATAGAGTATTAATATAATAGATATTTATAGCCTTAAATTCTGATAAGAGACTAAGTCATTTATAATAGTTAAGTATTATTAGTTAATCTATCTAATTAATAGTAACTATATAACTAAAATTTATATCTTATATATAAGAAAAGAGGGCCACCTACTTATACTAAGATAGTTTAAAAATATAGTTATAATTATTAAAAAGATCTTTTATCTATTTTACTAGTATCTAGATAATTAAATAGGGTAGTATTATAACTCTCTTCTAAATATATACTAGAGTTAGATCTATATAATATAGCTTAGGTAAAATAGTAAGTAGAAGTTCTATATCTTTATAAGATATAATTATAGCTTTATATTTTATAAAATTAATAATAAAACTATATTTANAAATAGTAAGTAGAAGTTCTATATCTTTATAAGATATAATTATAGCTTTATATTTTATAAAATTAATAATAAAACTATATTTACCTAGTATATTAATACTAATAAAAAGATTAACTTTAAGACCTTAGGTTAAGTATACCTCTATCTATATTTTTATAAGATAATACCTAGTACTGTGCTTTACTAGGATAAATAATAAAATAGAGATAAATTAAGTACTTATAAAGCTATTAGTAATACTATATACTAGTATAGATACTAGATAATTATAAATAGTAATATTAGGCAGAAACTTAAGTAGGAATTTATAATTAATAATTATTATAGTATAACCTAAGTCTAAATAAATTATTATTAATAGTTACTCCATGTGAAGGTATACTTTAATTATAGTATATTTCTAGGATTAAAATCCTATATTATTATATAAGAGAACTTCTATTAGCTTTATCTTAAGAATTAGTAAATCTATAATATCTATATAAAATCTACTAATATTATTATAATCTAGAGCATAAGTATAAAGGGCATTATTAGAGGGAAATTCCTATTTATAATTATTATATTATACTAGTCTTATAAAGTATACTTTAGTATTATATTCTTAATTATATTTCTTATTTAGCTACTTATTATACTCTTAATTATTATAATACTCTAGAGGTAGCTTACCTTTAGGGTATTCTATCTTATTATTAGGGAATTTATTAAAGTTATTCTTATTATATCTATATTAGTATACTTTATTACTATAATATATATAAGGCTTTTAGGTAAAACTATAACTATAATTTCTATAATTCTAATTCTAAAAACCTCCCTAGGGATGGTATAGGAAATCCTATAGATTAGGTTATATTAGTATTAGAGGTAAAACTAATATTCTCTAAGATAGTTTATTAGCTTTATTAGTATAGTCTTATAAGGTAAAGCTATATATTAAGGGGAAGATAGTTATTATTCCTAAACTACTAGCTATTAATAGATAGATATAGTGAAGTAAGGGTATATAATATAATATATAATAGTATCCCTCTAAACTAAAAGAAAAAATAAGAAAAAAAAAAAAAGCTATTAATAGTAAATTAGCTATATAATACCTAAGTATTAACTCTTTAGGTCTATAAATACTTTTCTTTAAGTATTAATACTTAGGCTTATAATAATTAGAAAAGCTAATAGAATCTCTATAAGATAAGAAAAGCTATAACTTATAAGCCTCTTATTTAATAAATATAGGATGTATTATAGCTATAGCTCTAATACTAATTAGGACTCTAGTAAGATATTTATTTATATTTAGAGAGATTAACTAATTATTAAGGCTTTTAGATAATAGCTTTATCTAATTAGCTATACTAAAGTAAGTCTATTTAATATACTATAAAGCCTTTATAATATCTTCTATATATATTATATCTATAGTATAACTACTAGCTTTAGCTAGGGTCTATTATATAGTATAAGCAGGTTTTCCCTAGGGAAAGTTTATTATATCTTTAGTAACTTTAAGTATTATACTAAGGTGTCTATAAGATACTAGCTATATAGTCTAATTTACTATAATTATTATAGAGATATTATAATAATCTAATAAGTCTTCTTCCTTAATAGATATATTAATATCCTATTCTATATATTACTCTATAACCTAGTTAAGGTAAAGAGATAGATTATTAGATAAATCTATTTTCTATTCCTTCTCATCCTCTTTATTAGGGGTAAGCTTATAGAATATCTATTTTTAAACTATACTATAGGTTTATAGTTTCTTAAGACTTTTAATAACTTAGTTAACCTTTATAATTACTTCTTATAAAGCTATAAGGTAGTTAGGTAACTAAAGAGTTAAGTTACTATCTTTAGATAAGTTCTAAGGTAAGGGGTAAACTAGTTAATTATCTATAGTTTTAATATTCTTTAAGGAGAATATCTAATATTTACTATTATTATTTTTTATATTCTTAGTTATTTACTATTTATATATATCTCCTATAATATTATCTTTTAGGAACTAGTATAAGATATTAACCTCCTACTTATATTATATAATATAGAAGTTAATTATTTACTTCTAATATTCTTTCTTAATTTCTATTAGATAGTCTAGCTAATTCTTAAATAACTTCTTTATAGCTTATAGATACTCTTCTTCTTTATTAAATAGCTTAATCTATATATATTTATTAGCTCTAATTATTTAACCTATACTATTATAGCACTTATAAAATAGAGAGTAGACTTTTACTTTAAGAAATAATATACTATAGGATAGATAGTAGAAAATATCCTATAGTATATTATATATATTTAGATATTTAAGAATAACACCTATAGGTATTATATCTAGTTTTAATTCTTACTATTTTAGATAGACTAGTAGGGGACTATTCTATATAATCTTTTTAATATTTAGATTCTTTAGGTAGAATTTTATTAATATTAGAAGAAATAGATTATATATAATTAATTTAGTTAGTTATATTATTTATTATTTCTTCTTCTCTACTTCTTTTTCCTTCTTCTACTTCTTAGTTAGCTTTTTAGCTTTTATTTTCTTTATCCTACCTATTTCTAGGTTAAGCTAAAAAGATGCTAGTATAGAGAAGCCTAAGTAAGGATCTAAGATTTTATAATTATTTAACTTAAGAGTCTATAAAAGATTATTATATTTAATTCTAGATAACTCTTTTTCCTATTACTTATCTAGTGTAAGGTATCCTAAAATAAGATTTTCTAGTATTAGATTACTAGGTTCTAGTTAAGTAGCTATATTTTTAATAAATTTTTTAGCTATCTACTTCTTTTAGAGGGGTATTAATCTATCTTTATATAATTATACTTCTACCTATCTTTAAAGCTTATTAAGAACTCTAGTAGGTAGGTAAAGCTATTCTTCTATATCTAGTAAATTAGGAAGTAGTTAAGTTTTAAAATCCTAAAGTCTTTCTATTAATTTTCTACTAGTATTAGGGTGCATTTAAGGATGCATAAATATCTATTTAGGGAATACTATAGATAAGGACTTAATAATCTTATCTAGGGATAAGAATCTATCTAGTTTAATATATATATCTAGTAGTAAATAAATATACTAGAAGTGTATTAAGGATTAGTAAGTTATAGAAAATAGTAAGAATAGTATTAGAATAGTAGAAAGAAATTATAAGCAGAGTATTAAGTAGGAAGAAAAAAGGGTATTATAAAAAGATAGAGAGAGAATAGAGTAAAGTATTAGGAAGAGCTAAAATATAGGAGATTTACTTAACTAGTAATAGCTAGTAATAATAATAGTAAATAATATATTAAAGAAACTAGGATTACTTAATAAGTAATAATAATAGTAAATAACTAGTAATAATAATAGTAAAATTAGTGAATAATAGGGGGTGCATTTAAATAGAAAATAGAATATATATAATAATTATAGATAAATATAATATAGCAGAAATATAATAATAAATATAGATATAAGAGTATAGAATAAACTATTATATTTTAGTTTTCTCTTTATCCTTCTCTTTATTCTTAAATTCCTAGACTAACTCTTTTATATTATTAAGCTAGTTAACTAATATCTATTAGTTCTACTTATTACTATATTCTTTCTATTTAATAAGATATTATATTAATTTTCCTTTCTTCTTACCTTTTCCTTTAACTAGAACTTTATATTTAGTAATAATTCTTTAAAGCTTATAGGACTAATACTTATTTATATTACTATCTATATAGATAGGGCTAGGTTCTTCTAGTTTATAATAAAAGGGATCACTATTATAGTATTTCTCTAGGTAGGTAATAGAGATAACTAAGTATAAGTACTAGTCTTTTAGAAAATCTAGTTAGTAAGCTAGTAGTCCTACTCTGTCTAAAATCTTAAATAGGCTAGTATATTAATTTCCTAGCTTTTAGCTAAGGGTTAACTATATAGTATAACCTATATAGAGTTTTAAGAGTACTTTATTATCTTTATAAAAGGCTATTAGCTTATATTAATTATTATATCTTTATTTTATAGATATAGCTATAAAATATAATACTTTAGCTATAGATATATAGTAGGAAAAAGATTACTTAGTTAATTTAGTATAATCTATATTAAGGGGGGTTAGTAACTAAAGACTATATATTAATTAATAAGGTATTTCCTTAGTTAAAGTATTTATTATTAAGTTAAAAGTCCTCTACATTACTAGTAAGATAGTTAGCTAGTTAGTAATTTAGTTAAGTAAGGTAATTATATAATATAAGTAGATTTTAATAGTTTAGTTACTCTATTTATTCTATCTATTAGTCTAAGTATGGTATGCTATAGAATAATACTATTTAATATCTAAAGATTTAGTAAATTCTATCTATATTTCTAACATAAACTTAGGGTCTCTATCTAAGATAATATATTTAGGAATACCCTAGTCTCTAGTATCTAAAGCTATAAGTAGTATATTTACCTATTATCTAGCTTTCTAAGTTAAGTAGCCTAGTATAGCTATTATTCTCTTTATAAATTTATTAGTAACTAATATAATAGAGTTAAAATATCTAGTATCTAGTAAAGTAACTATTGGTATGGAACTTTAGTATGGCTATGCCGATCGTGGGGAAGATAGTTGTTATTCCTTAAACTACTGGCTATGGACGGATAGACACAGCAAAGCAAGGTCATATAATACTAATATGCAACAGTATCCCTCTGGACTAAAAGAAAAAATAAGAAAAAAAGAAAAGCTATTAGTAGTAAACTAGCTATATAATATCTAAGTATCAGCTCTTTAGGTCCATAAATGCTTTTCTTTAAGCATTAATACTCAGGCTTATAAAAAATTAATTAGAAAAGCTGATAGAATCTCTAGGAGATAAGAAAAGCCATTATTTAATAAATACAGGGTGCATTATAGCTATAGCTCCTATACTAATAAGGACCCTAGTAAGGTATTTATTTACACCTAGAGAGATTAGCTAGTTATTAAGGCTTTTAGGTAATAGCTTCATCTAATTAGCTATGCTAAAATAAGTCTATTTAATATACTATAAAGCCTTTATAGTATCTTCTATATACATCATGTCTATGGTATAACCAGTAGCTTTAGCTAGGGTCTATTATATGGTATAGGCAGGTTTTCCCTAGGGAAAGTTTATTATATCTTTAGTAACCTTAAGTATTATACTAAGATATCTATAAGATACTGGCCATGTAGTCTAATTTACTATAATTATTATAGGGATATTATAATAGTCTAATAAGTCTTCTTCCTTAATAGATATATTAATATCCCATTCTATATATTACTCTGTGACCTAGTTAAGGTAAAGGGATAGGTTATTAGGTAAATCTATTTTCTATTCCTCCTTATCCTCTTTATTAGAGGTGAGCTTATAGAATATCTATTTTTAAACTATACTATAGATTTATAGTTTCTTAAGACTTTTAATAGCTTAGTTAACCTTCATAATTACTTCCTATAAAGCTATAAGGCAGTTAGGTAACTAAAGGGTTAAGTTACTATCTCTAGATAAGTTCTAAGGTAAAGGGTGAACTAGTTAATTATCTATAGTTTTAATATCCCCTAAGAAGAATATCTAATATTTACTATTACTATCTTTTATATCCTTAGTTATTTACTATTTATATATATCTCCTATAATATTATCTTTCAGGAACTAATATAAGATATCTACCTCCTACTTATATTAAGTAATATAGAAGTTAACTATTTACTTCTAATATTCTTTCTTAGTTTCTATTAGATAATCTAGCTAATTCTTAAGTAACTTCTTTATAGCTTATAGATGCTCTTCTTCTTTATTAAATAACTTAATCTATATATATTTATTAGCTCTAATTATTTAACCCATGCTGTTATAGTGCTTATAAAATAGAGAGTAGACCTTTACTTTAAGAAATAATATACTATAGRATAGATAGTAGAAAACATCCTATAGTATATTATATATATCTAGGTATTTAAGAATAACACCTACAGGTATCATATCCAGTTTTAATTCTTACTATTTTAGATAGACTAGTGGGGGACTATTCCATATAATCTTCTTAATATCCAGGTTCTTTAGGTGGAATTTCATTAGTATTAGGAGAAATAGATTATATATAGTTAATTTAGCTAGTTATATTACTTATTATTTCTTCTCCTCTACTTTTTCTTTTTTCTGCTTCTTAGTTAGCTTTTTAGCTTCTATTTTCTTTATTCTACCCATATCTTCTGGGTCAAGCTAAAAAGACACTGGTGCAGAGAAGCTTAAGGGAGGATCTAAGGTTTTATAATTATTTAATCTAAGGGTCTATAAGAGGTTATTATATTTAATTTTAAATAACTCTTCTTCCTATTACTTATCTGGTATAAGGTATCCTAAGATAAGATTTTCTAGTATTAGATTACCAGGTTCTAGCTAAGCAGCTATATCCTTAATAAGATTCTTAGCTATCTACTTCTTTTAGGGGGGCATTAATCTATCTTTATATAGCTATACTTCTATCTATCTTTAAAGCTTATCAAGAACTCCAGTAGGTAGGCAAAGCTATTCTTCTATATCTAGTAAATTAGGAATTAGTTAAGTTTTAAAATCCTGAAGTCTTTCTATTAATTTTCCACCAGTATTAGGGTGCATTCAAGGATGCATAAATATCTATTTAGGGAATACTATAGATAAGGACTTAATAATTTCATCTAGGGATAAGGAGTCATCAGGTTTAATATATATATCTAGTAGCAGATAGATACGCCAGAAGTATATTAAGGATAGGTAAGTTATAATAGTATTAGAATAGTAGAGCAGAAATCACAGTGTTACTAATGTAAGTAGGAAGAAAAAAAAGGGTATTATAGAAAGATAGAGAGAAGATAGAGTGAAGTGTTAGGGAGGGCTAAAATATATAAGATTTACTTAACTAGTAATAATAATAGTAAATAATATATTAAAGAAACTGATTTACTTAACCAGTAATAATAATAGTAAATAACATATTAAAGAAACTAGGTAGTGAATAGCGCAGGTATATATAAATAGAAAATAGAATATATAATAAATATAACATAAAATAATAAATATAGATATAAGAGTATAGCATAAACTACTATATTTTAGTTTTCCCTTTATCCTTTACTTTATTCTTAAATTCCTAGACTAATTCTTTTACATTATTAAGTTAGTTAAGTAATATCTATTAGTTCCACTTATTACCCTAGCCTTTCTACTTAGTAAGATATTATATTGACTTTTTCTTCCTACCTTTAGCTGGAATTTTATATTTAGTAATAATTCTTTTAAGCTTATAGGACTGATACTTATCTATATTACTATCTATATAAACAGGACCAGGTTCTTCTAGTTTATAATTAAAAGGATCCCTATTATTATATTTCTTCAGGTGGGTAATAGAGATTACTAGATATAGCTACTAGTCTTTTAGAAAGTCTAGTTTATAAGCTAGAGGTCTAACTCTCTCTAAAACTTTAAATAGGCCTATATATTAGTTTCTAAGTTTCCAGCCCAGGGTTAACTGTATAGTATAACCTATATAGAGTTTTAAAAGGACCTTGTCATCCTTATGAAAGGCTATTAGCATATATTAACTATTATATCTATACTTTATAGACATAGCTATAAATTATAAGGCCTCTGCTATAGATATATAGCAGGAAAAAGATTACTTAGTTAGTTTAGTATAACCTATATTAAGGGGAGTTAGTAACTAAAGACTATATATTAACTAATATAGTATCTCCTTAGTGAAAGTATTTATTATTAAGTTAAAAATCCTTTATATTATTAGTAATACTATCAGCCAGTTAGTAATTTAGTTAAGTAAGGTAATTATATAATATAAGTAGATCTTAATAGTTTAGTTACTCTATTTACTCTATCTATTAGTCTAAGCATAGTATACTATAGAATAATACTGTTTAATACCTAAAGATTTAGTAAATTCTGTCTATATTTCTGATATAAACTTAGGGTCCCTATCTAAGATAATATATTTAGGAATACCCTAGTCTCTAGTATCTAAAGCTATAAGTAGCATATTTACCCATTCTCTAGCTTTCTATATTAAGTGTCCTAGTATAGCTGTCATCCTTTTTATGAATTTATTAGTAACTAATATAATAGAATCAAAACATCCTATGTCAGGCAAAGCAATAATAATATTAATTATTATAGTATAGAAAGGAATTAGTAGAGTAACTAATAATTATAATACCCTATATAGTAAATACCTTTATATCTGCTTTTTCTAGTAATCAGGGCAAAATTTAATATATTACTTTACCTAATACTTAGTATAATAAAACACTAAGCTATAAAGCAATTCCAGCATCCTATTAATACCTAGGTGGCCATTCTCATCATGAGTATTTTATAATATTTCTCAGAGTAATAAGTATGGTATGTATAAATATCTATTATTTATATAAAGTAACTAATTATAAATATAATATAATAAGATAACTAGCACCTATAAGGTTATATTTTATTAAAGTATTTACAAGACCTTAGACTATCTATAATTAGTATAATACCCTTTAGCTATATACTATTTAAATTTATCAGATAGTGCAACCCTAATTACTGTTAGTTTTTCCACTATTTAACTATGGAAAGTATGATCATAGAGAATTTCTAGTAGATTATTAAGGGTAGTTAGGTTCAGTTCATCCTTAGTAAATAATAGTAAGTAGGATAGTATATCTAGTACTATATATACCTTACTAGGCTTATAATATAATATTAAATTTAGAAATAGCTAGATATACTAAGATGCTTAAACTAAGCATAAGTTAAGCTTATCTATAGATAATATTAATAGACTTTTCTGTCTAGTAATGTCCACTGTTATAGAATGATCAGTATAATGATTGATTGATTGATTGATTGATTGATTGATTGATTGATTGATTGATTGATTCCTTACTCCGTTTCGGCACTGGGCTGGGCCATGCCGGAGGCTCCTAGTGAGCAGCAACTATCTAACCAATGGCTGTCCTTGCAGACTGACACCACCAGCATATATGGATATATATATATGTTAGGCACCTAGGCTAGGCTGTACCCCTGTAGATTCCCTTATAGATGCCCCTATTTCAGCCCTAGCTAAAATTAGTAAGTGCTGCTACCTTAATTCCCCATTATTCTATCTTAGCTAGGGCTGAAATCAGTGAGTGCTGCTACCTTAATATGCTATAGTTCCACCTTAGCTAGGGCTGAAATTACTGGCTACTAAAGCCTTCACACCTACCTAGGTGCCTGTACAGGCCTACTTCCCCCTAAGATAGTTACTAACCTGTTTAGAATGCTGCAGATTCCCAAGCCTGTGAGGGTTCCAGGGGCACCACCACTAAACAGTGCTAGATTAGTAAGCTAGTGCTGTACAGATACATAGGCTAGAGCTGTAAGTAGTAGTGCTATACTAATAGGAGTAACTAGTAGTATATAATAGTATATGATAATAGTTTATTAGCTATTACCTACTAGGGCTGTTGGTAGCTACTTATTACTAGGGGTAATTAGCTTAAGCCATACTAGCTCAGTGGCTTCCACTAGATACATTAACTAGCTAGTATTTAGCATAAACTACATAGCCTATTAAATATACTGCTTCTCTATTAAGGCCTCTATTAGGTCTTAGGGGGTCCCTTCTGTGCTAGTCTATATCACCTGCTAAAGGTTATTATATTAGGTGCAGCTAAATAGCACATAGTAAATTATCTCTAGGGCCTGCCTGCATAGGCAGAGGGGGTCATCAGCCTGGTTAATAGTTAAGAGGTAGTAATTCAGCCTAATCTTCCTAGTATACATCTAGGCCAGAATGCTGTGTTCCACAGGGGTAAGATTATCATAGATAGTAATTAAATAGTAGGAGACCTTAGGGAGGAAGTGCTAGAGGTGCCTACTATACTTAGACTATTACTAGGCTTCCCCCTATTACTCCTTCATATGCTGCTTGATCCAGGCATCTAGGGGCCCACATGTAGGGTGATCTAGGAGCATAACTAGTGATAGGGGCCTACACTGCCCCTCTATAATACCCTGTTGCTATCTAGCTACCTCCTTTGCCTTCTGGTCTACCAGCTTGTTACTAGCAACCCCATGGTGCGCTGCTAGCTAGTGGAATAATATATTAAGCACTGGATCTAGCTAGTTAAGCAGGTCCACCATCTCCTGAACCAGATACTAGCTAGAGCCCTGCTTCAGGGTGAGTAGTGTGCGCAGCGCGCCCTAGTTATTAGAATATATTTTAGCCTACTTCTATTAGCTGCAGGAAGCCAGCCCTGCTAATACTATCTATGCTGCTGTCTAGATGTTATATAATACTAGCTCTTGCTTAAGGAGCTACAGGGCCAGCACTAACCCTATAATCTCTATGACCAGCACTATATGTTTGATATCTATCCCTAGGTAATGTTATTAGTAGATAGGGGGGTCTAGGCACACTGTAGTAGTACCTACTTATCTACAGATACTGGAACTATTAGTATAGATCTAAATAGCCTCTAGGTAGGCAATGTAGTGAATATTATAGTAGATTATTAACTACTTCTTTATTACCTTAATCACCATCTCTAGTAGCTCCTACTAGGGGGGTACTACCTATAGTAAGTATATCTCTAGCTCCCTAGGATTAACACTAGTTACTAATTTAACCTCCTCCTCTGCAGCCTCTAGCAGTGAGTGTAATAGTAGGTTCTAGTAGTATTAGTAATAATTAAGAATATATACTTAATAGACTGGAGTAGTAGTAATTTAGATAAGGGTTTAGATATAGTATTATTAGAGGAGTAGCAGCATTAGGGTGAGATGTAATTTAGTATTAAATATAGCCCTACTAACTATTTAGAAGGCCCCTGTAATCAGCTTCCTAGCCTAATACTAGATTTAGTTTAATACCTTTATCTGCTGGCTATAGAGGTGCTTCTAGCCCTAGACTAGTAGTGCATACTATATAAAGGTGGTATATAGCATAATTAGGGTAATACAGGTGGTATATACATGCTAAAGCTCCTAGAGCCACAGGCCCTATTTAGAGCCACCTAGTATACTAATAGCCTAGAGGCACTGGGTAGCCACACTGTTAATATACTAGAGGTATACCTCAAAGGTAAGGTTCTAATTAAGAATAACCCTAAGGAGTTAGGCTATTATACTAGCTTTGATAACCTGCCTATTACCTAGGTCTAGTGACTCCCCTAGCCCACTGCCTTAGCTAGATGGTTTGGCATCACCCCAGGCTGGCCAGCCTAGGAGGTGGAAGTGAATGAGCTAGAACTTTAATAGTTTAAATTAGGAGGTATGAGTAGCAGCCTAGTAAAGGTACCTATATTAGTAGTACTCCTATAGCTATTAATAGTTAGTGCACTCACTGTTGCTAGTAGTCAGCATTATTATATTATTAATATATCTAATATTATTAGTGCCCCATTCAGGGTCCCCCCACCCCATTAGGCCTGCATTATAGAAGATGTAGAGAATTAGGGAGAGAGGGGAGCCCTGTAGGATGCTAGTCTCTATCTATTAGGTTAGCATAGTATATTTAGGCAGCACTAGTAAGGTGGATTAGCCCTGGAGGAAGCTACTAAGCTAGGTAATATAGGCCTCTAGGACCTATTAGGTATAGAGGTTGTGTAAGAGTTATTCATATAAGGTATTATTAAAGGCCCTGCAGATATTAAGTAGAAGGGTGGAGATAACCTTACTATTCTTCTAGCCTAAGTAGATAGCTTCCAAGGCTATATAGAGGGCATTCTCTATTCCCTGGCCCTTATACCCCCTAAAATAGTTATCTAGAAGCAACCTGTGGGCCTTAACTAGATAGCTTAACTAGGCAGTGATCAGGGCCTTAAGCAGCTTACTTAGTGTGTTTAGCAGGGTAATTAATTAGTATGCCTTTGGCACTGAGTAGTCCAGCTTGCCTAGCTTATAGAGGGCAATAGTGGCGGCATTATAGAAGTGCTCTGGGTAGTAGCTAAGCTAAACACACTAATTATATAGGCCTATCAGGCACAGAACCAGCATATGACTGACAGCCTGCAGCACCTGGTTGGTGATTCTATCTAGGCCAGGGGCCTTATCTAGTTTAATAGAGCAGAGGGTGTGGAGCACCTTATGCTCCCTGAATTCTAGTATAGTAATTAGCTTAGGGTAGTTATATCCCTAGAGGTCATCTAGATTAGCTTACGGGGGTGGTAGGAAGAACTAGTGGGTAAGGAGATTAGCCTTCTCCTAGGCCCTATAGGTAATTAAGCTGGTATGGGGGTCCTAGAGTAGAGGGGTATAGGCCTGGTAGGGTCCCTAGTTCTTTATCTAGTAGATGGCGCGCCATATGTTATCCATATCTATAATATTAATAATTTATTACTAAAAAGCATTATATTAGTACTGTTACACAGCCTATTTACATGCCTGGGTGGCCTGAGCCAGCCAAACCTGCAGGGGCAGGGGGGCCTCACACTAGTACTTGCTTTAGTATAAAGAGATGGTCTACTAGATGCACTTCTTCTCCTATAGTAGGGCCTGGCACTCTGAGGTAAAGCTAGGGCAGGAGTGCCAAGAGGGGCAGAGCTAGGGTACTATAGTATTAATTATAGTAGTAAGTATGCTAACTAGCTCCCCTATAAACTAGTTAATATCTCCCTAGGTCACTTCAGCAGGAAGTAATAGGGGCAGGCATATGGTGAGGGCCATCACTAGCTTCTAGGGGTCCATGGTGGCCTAGTTTTAGTATTATTAGGGTGGTTTAGGTTTAAAGGTGGCATTTAACTTAGTTTTAATAGGGAGGTAATCTAAATTACTATCTAGGTTAGCTTCCTAAATATAGTAGATATGGTCTACAAGCCCTTAGGAGATGAAGGTTAGATTAATTATTAAGCTAGCAGCCTACTTCTCTATAGAGAGGGCCCCTGGGCTGGCTTCTTTAGGGGGGTCCAGGCTACTAAGGGTGGCAGTGTTATGCGCGGAGACTAGGGTAGGCTAGGTAATAAGGCTAACTAGGGTGACTAGCTCTAGTAGGTATTACTTAATAACTTGCTTCAGGGCTTCTATGCAGGGGCTATTATGCTAGGCCTAGGGAAGCTGGTATACCTTACCAGCCCAGAGGCTATTATAGATATTAAAATCACTAACTACTACATACTCTATAGGCTTACCAGAGGCCTGCTGCTGCTGGTCTACAGCCTCTAAGGCCTAGATAAGGTCCACTACTCCCTCATTTACTGTGGTCTATAGTAGGTTATAGACATTATAGACCACTATCCATGGCCAGCCTAGTGCTGGCTGGATAGCGGTGGATATAATATATATAGATATGAAGGTGACCTGCCAGCACAGAGTCTTCTATATATATATATAGATATAGGGGGACCCTTGGCCTGGCCCCATAGCCAGCCAGATAATATGGAAGTAATCAGTAGCTTCCCAGGGGAAGTGTGTCAGGGGAGCATCCCTATAGGTATTAACCCAGGGCTCCTAGATAGTAATAACTACATAGTCCTGGAGCTAAGGGTCCTAAAGGAGAGGGGCTATACTAATATCTAGTAAATTCTAAATATTATACTATAGTATTCAGATGGTTTGGTTAGCTTAGGGGCCTGGGGTAATACTAGCCTTAGTTCTGGTGTTAGTTTTAGCCCCTAGATTAGGTTTAGCCTTAGGTTCAGATTTAGCTTTGTCTAGTTCAGATTCAGGGGCCCTCAGGGGTGTGGATGGGCTACCAGCTATAGCTACTAGGGGCCACATGCTAGCAGCCCTCCTCTAGGTAAATACTACTATTATATATACTTAAGCTGCCCTAAGTGCTTCCTATTTCAGCCTTCTAGTATACATGGAACCTATTATATTCAGCTTCCTCTGAATTCAGGGGCAGGTTAGGGTTAGAGGTTAGCAGAAAGGGCATAGTTTAGTAGGCTAATAAGGTTAGTATTTTAGGGTTAAATAAGGGGAGGGAGATGCTGCTCACTAAGATAAATACTAAACTAGATATATTATATATACTTAATATGCTGGATAAGCTAGTG
Source organism: Aspergillus viridinutans (assembly GCF_018404265.1). Classification (NCBI taxonomy): domain Eukaryota; kingdom Fungi; phylum Ascomycota; class Eurotiomycetes; order Eurotiales; family Aspergillaceae; genus Aspergillus; species Aspergillus viridinutans. The sequence continues at coordinate 1,142,121 of NW_025091227.1, read as the reverse complement.
CTAGTAGTTAACACCAGAGGCCCTGATCTTATGAACTAGGGCCATGATAGAAGGGTCTTAATAGGGCCCCCTTAGCTCAGTATCTTAGGCATCTAGGTTAGCTTAGTGGGCAGATTTAGGCTGGTGTATAATATAGGCAGGCCTTACAGCACAGAGGCCTAAGTAGTGCCATCATCTTTAGTATTATATATCTTAGTGGATATCTTTTAACATTTTAGTGTGGTGACTAGGGTATTAAGTAGGTCTAGACTGCTTATAGTGAGCTAGTGGCCCTGGCTACAGCCATATTTGTATTTTAGGGGCCCTGGTAGCTTAGGAACCTCCTAGGTGAGGTCACTCAGGAGGGTAGGTATGTGGGAGATAACTAAGAGGCTTAATATATTTAATATATATAAGGAGAGTCTGGGGATGTGTTAGGCTAGGTTAGAGAGTAATAATAGAGATAGGAAGGCTAAATTAGCTATTTATTTAGGGGTGCTGGTATCTATTAACTATAGTATCAGCACTGGTATATAGAAGTCTATATTATAGATAGGTAGTAGTAGAGGTGCTGGTTCCTTTACTACTAATTAGGGTTTAGATTCTAGGGCTGTAATTACTTTCTAGGGCTGCTTTAGTAACATACTTTATAAGTAGGTTTATATAGAATGGGTTGGCTAGAGCTGCAGAGATGGATGGTGGCTGATGTTGACTATTAGATGGATGGGTGGATGGATGGGTAGATAGATAGGGGCCTTTATAGGAGGGTGTGTTTTAAATATATTAACTAGTAATAGTAATAATTAGCTAGCTAGTTAATGCATATTTTCTAAATTCAGTATTAGCTTACTAATTATTTTGGCCCTTTCAGGCCTGGGGGGCTCTGTGCCAGCTATGCTGTGTGGTGGCACAGGCAGCTGTGTTAGGGCTGTTCTAGCATCTGGGGCCAGGTTGGCAGGCTGGGGTGGGCTGGTAAAGAAAAGGGGTTGGTTCTGTAGTTAATCTTGGGATATTTAGTATTTATATTAGTATATGGGGCACTGCTTACTATTAGCTTAGTAGGAGCTATGGCAGACAGTATAGCAGTGCTGGGAAGGGACTTCCTTAACCTTATAGAACTTCTTATCATAGGTGTTAGCATAGTACAGACATATAACTCTTTCAGCTATGTAAATAGGCTGGGTGTGTCTATAATTTAGGCATTAGGTATACTATAGGAGCTAGCAGAGTGGGTTAAATAGTTCTGTACATAGTAGAGTGCCATCTAGGAAGATTTAGTGCTAGATAGCATAGTTTACTGACTACACATCCTGGAAGGAAACCACTAGGGAAGATTTCTGCTTACTCTATTAGGCTGTAGTATTATTCCTGCACTAGCCTACATATAGTATAGGGCTGCGGAGCACTAGGTTATAGTATAATATCTTCTCCTAGAGGTGTTTCACCATGCTCTAGGTACTAGAGGGGAGGAAAGTGATAGGGATATAGTAGACTAGGATAGTATACTAGTAATTAGTAATCTAGATATATTCACCCTTAGCTAGCTCCTAGAGCTATGCCTTTTCATTCCAGATTAGGTGCTCCTAATCTGACACAGAATAGGTGTATATATCTAGATTACTGCTACAAAGCACCTGGGCCCCTGTCACCTGCATGCTAGCCAGGCCAGGGAGGCTACTATGGTGGAGAATCTCCTGGATCTCACCTATAATAGTTATGATGGCAGTTTACTTGTAAGGGCTGGCTCCTGGGCTGTTTCCATGCCTGTACTACTGGATCTGGATGTGGTTCTTATCATTACAGGGGGGTGTGGCCAGGGGGGAGGTGGTAGAAGGAAGATAATAGTTAGGGAGGGAAGATAGATTACTTAGTACCTGCTAGGTCTAGCTAAAGATCCCTTAGGCCCTAGGGGTCATGGATAAGGAGGTGGCTAAGCTATGCTTACCTACTCCTATACTATTTATGCCTAGGCCCAGGGCCTGTATACTATAATCACTAGTAACCATGCTATAGACTTAGCTCTCTAGTAGTTTCATAACTAGGGTGTAGGCCTGCTAGGTGAAGCCTTTAACCTAGGGAGCCTTAGCAGACCTGCTAGGGTGAGCCTAAGTGAATTTAATAATATCTATATAGTGCACCATGAAACAAAAGGAATAATTAATAATAGAAGAATTATTACTAGCTGCTAGGGCCAGCCACTAAGCTATAATATCATAACATGATAACTAGGCCCCAGTGGAAAGTATGAGATAGTATAGAATTAAAGTATAAGATAGTATATAATATTAGAGTAAAGTCTATAAGTAGCCTGACCCAGCGCAGGGAGGTAGCCTAATAAGAGGGGGGCAGAGCCCTAATCTAGTTAGGTGACTACTCTGCCTAAAGGGTTGTTATCAGTAGACAGCTAGAGCTAAATCTTAGAGGGAGGTCCAGGGTTCAGTACCTCTAATTAGTAGGGGAGATCCCAGGGTTCTAGGGCCTCTAATTAGTAGGGTTAGGCCTGAGGTGCTAGGGCCTTTGATTAGTGGCAGTGATCAACATATAGGATCCTGATTAGGAAGCTATAAGCTGCTGATTAAAATAATAGCGCATTTAACTGTGTGGAGATGGATCTCAGGGGTAGGGAGGTTAGATTCTAGGGTCTATTAAGGTCCCCATTCATTAATTATTATATAGATTAGTGTTTAAGGGGGCTGGCTAGCTGGCTAGCTTATAGGGTGTATTTAGTTTAGCTTATAAGGTCTAGGACCCCCCATGCGCGCTTATCTCTCTTGATAAAGGCAGAATTAAATTAGTAAGAGAGATAAGCCATGTAAGCAAGTGAGGAGAGATGATTAAGGCAGAATCAAATTAGTAAGAGAGATGAGCTATGTAAGTAAGTAAGGAGAGATGATTAAGGCAGAATTAAATTAGTAAGAGAGATGAGCCACATGAGTAAGCAAGGAGAGATAATTAAGGCAGAATTAAATTAGTAAGAGAGATAAGCCGCGTGAGCAAGCAAGGAGAGATAATTAAGGCAGAATTAAATTAGTAAGAGAGATAAGCCACATGAGTAAGTAAGGAGAGATAATTAAGGCAGAATCAAATTAGCAAGAGAGATAAGCCACATGAGTGAGCAAGGAGAGATGATTAAGGTAGAATTAAATTAGTAAGAGAGATGAGCTACATGAGCAAGTGAGGAGAGATGATTAAGGCAGAATTAAATTAGCAAGAGAGATGAGCCGTGTGAGTGAGTAAGGAGAGATGATTAAGGCAGAATCAAATTAGTGAGAGAGATGAGCC
>NW_025091227.1:1130882-1135901 GCF_018404265.1 Aspergillus viridinutans | reverse complement strand
TTATAAAATTAATAATAAAACTATATTTACCTAGTATATTAGTACTAATAAGAAGATTAGCTTTAAAACCTTAGGTTAAGTATACCTCTATCTATATTTTTATAAGGTAACACCTAGTGCCATGCTTTACTAGGATAAATAATAAAATAGAGATAAACTAAGTACTTATAAAGCTATTAGCAATACTGCATATAGGTATAGGTACTAGATAATTATAAATAATAATATTAGGTAGAAACTTAAGCAGGAATTTATGATTAATAATTATTATAGTATAACCTAAGTCTAAATAAATTATTATTAATAATTACTCTGTGTGAAGGTATACTTTAATTATAGTATATTTCTAGGATTAAAATCCCATACTATTATATAAGGGAACTTCCATTAGCTTTACCTTAAGAATTAATAAATCTATAATATCTATATAAAATCCACCTATATCATTACAATCCGGAGCATGAGCATGAAGAGTGTTATTAGAGGGAAATTCCTATTTATAATTATTATATTATACTAGTCTTGCAAAGTATACTTTAGTATTATATTCTTAATTATATTCTTTATTTTACTGCTTATTATACTCTTAATTATTATAATACTCCAGAGGTGGCTTACCTTTAGGGTATTCCATCCTGCTATTAGGGAATTTATTAAAGTCATTCTTATTATATCTATATTAGTATACTTTATTACTATAATATACATAAGGCTTTTAGGTAAAACTACAACCATAGTTTCTATAACTCTGATTCTAAAAACCTCCCCAGGGATGGTATGGGAAATCCTGTGGATTAGGTTGTATTAGTGCTGGGGGTAAAACTAATATTCTCTAAGGTAGTTTATTAGCTTTATCCTTATAGTCCTTATATTTATAATAGAATTCCTGTCTCTAAGGTTGCTGATTCATATTTCTTAAATTAGGATTTCCATATGAATTATATAGATTGGAATTTCCATAGTTATAAGTAGGGGTTAGACTGTATTCTTAATAGGGGTATATATAACCTATATACTTATTTTAGGAAGTAAAATAAGGATTTCTTATCTATTAGGCCTGAGGATAGCATCTATAAAAACCTTCTTATAGGGTATTCTAAGCAGCCTGCTATGCAGGAATATAATATAGGGTTATACTAGTGAATTTATTAAACTAGTTAGTTTATTTTTTATTTAAAATTAATATGAAATCCACTATAGTAGTCTTTTTATCTAGTTTATTAATATACTCTTATAGAGGYATATCTAAGTTTCTCTATACTCTAAGAACTAATAGAAATTCTAAGTCTCCTTCACTGCATTGCTTCACTAGTGATACTATTAATATAATATATAAGGATAGGGGGCATTTAGTAATGACATCTATTACTATGTAAAATATATTATCTAGCCACTGCCATGCTTAGCTAGGGGGTAATCTAAACTATTTTTCTAGAGCAGAGCACTAGTCTTTAATATTTATAGTATATATAAGACCTCTCTAAGTAATATTATTAAGCTTAGAATTTTATTATTATACTACTTCTCTACAGAAGCAGGTGTCCAGGTTTTAGCTTATCTTTATTACTAATCTAGATTATTCAGCTACACACAGTTAATTTACAAATGCTATTACTAAATAATAGAAGGTCTTATTATCTTTCTTATATATCTTATTACCACCCCAGGTGAACAGCATATCTAGATAAAAAAATCTAATATTAGTAGGATGCCAGCTGCTGTTAGTTTACCTCTCCTAATAGTTAGTATTATAGGAGTTTCTTACAGTGCTATTATAATATTAATATAGAATATTATCATCTTCATCACTGCTTGAGCTGCTAGGATTATTATTATTATGATTTCATCATCTTATTCTACTTTTAGAGTATTAGTAGCGCCTGCTGTAACTGCTATTATCTTCTAAAGAATAATATTAATTATTAGTAGTTTCTCTAGTTTTTCTAGTATTCTTATTAGTTATGTCAGCTACTCATTTTCCTTTGTAATTATTAAGCTAAGTATTAATAAAAGCCTATATAGAAGCTATAACTACTTATTATACCATAGTATTAAGCTGATCCTTTTGCACCTTAGAGAAAATAAGATTTAGGCTATTTAGACCCGCGTTAGGGCCTGCCATTATTATGGTTAATAAATCAAGTATTAATAGATCTTCTAATAATAGGCTGTGGACAGTACTATAAGCTAACTCTAGGGATTCTAGTAATATTAGTAAGTCTAGGATTGCTGAAGGTAACTCTAGCTTTTTAGTATTCCCTAATAATTCTATATTTAACCTATAATGTGTAAAAGAAGATGATTCTAAGTTTAGCTAACTAATTTATGCTTTAAAATCTGATAATACTGGAAATTCTAATTATTTATCTTCTAGTTTCTCTTTAGTTTTTAGTATAGAAAAAAGGGTGTCTTTCTTTTAGAAGCCTAGGTGTTTTAGTATTAGTATTAGCAGTGTGAAGTTTTTAGGTCTTTCTAAGAGGTATTTTACCACTTATTTATTACTTTTCAAGTAGTTTATATAGAAAGTAAGAAATTATTAGTCATCCTAAAGAAAATTTAAAAGTTTAAGAAATCATTATACTACTGCAGTAAGTATAGCTCTTATATACACCTAATTACCTAGGAATTTAACCCTTTTAGGATCTTCTTAATATCATAGCACAAATATTATTCATGCTATGGTATCTAGATCAAGATCCTTTATAAATCTATGCCCTGTTTCTTTAAATAACTAAAGCTAAGCAGCAAGGGAAATAAGCTACTTATTAACCTTATTAGTTATAGGAGCAGAATTTTTAACTAATATAGTTATAACCTATTTAATTACACAGATAAATATATTAATGATTAATGATGAATGTAGTGGAATAGCAGAATAATGCAGAATATATCTATTAATTAATATAGTTAGTGAAGGTAGAAAATACTTTATAGTGTGTAGAATAATAGTACTTAAATAAATTAATAGATAAAAGCTTGCAATATAATAAGAACCAGGAAGGTTAATAAAATAGATAAAAGGTTGAGGTTGATAATAAAGATTAGTTAATAGGTAAGTATAAGTTTATTAATTATAGTATAACTAAAATCCTAGTTATAGTATTATTAACTTCCTTTTTAGGAAAGCAGTAAAATGTATTAAAATATCTTAGTAATAGAATTAGTTAAAAAGGTGCAGGGAAAACTGCTATAGCTTTAATTATTAATTAATAGTTAGAAATTAATAAAATAAATAAAAAGTTGATTAATTAGTTTTCCCTAATCAAGTCCTAAATGCCCAGGACATGCTACTATTTAGTATAGAACTTTAGTATGGCTATGCTGATTATGGGGAAGATAGTTGTTATTCCTTAAACTACTGGCTATGGATGGATAGACACAGCGAAGCAAGGTCACATGATACTGACATGCAATAACTATGATGTCTAATATTATAATATAAAAAGGAATTAGTGGAGTAATTAATAGTTATAATACTTTATATAGTAAATATCTCTATATTTACTTTTTCTAGTAATTAGGGTAAAATTTAATATATTACTTTACCTAATACTTAGTATAATAGAATACCAAGCTATAAAGTAATTCTAGAGTCCTATTAATACTAGGGTAGCTATTCTTATTATAAGTATTTTATAATATTTCTTAGAGTAATAAGTATAGCATGTATAAATATTCTTTATTTATATAAAGTAATTAATTATGAATATAGTATAGTAAGATAACTAGTATCTATAAGATTATATTTTATTAAAGTATTTATAAGACCTTAAACTATTTATAATTAGTATAATACCCTTTAACTATATACTATTTAAATTTATTAGACAGTCTAACCCTAATTATTATTAGTTCTTCTATAGTCTAACTATGGAAGGTGTGACCATAGAGAATTTCTAGTAGATTATTAAGGGTAGTTAGATTTAGTTTATCCTTTATAAATAATAGTAAGTAGAATAATATATCTAGCATAATATATACCTTACTAGGCTTATAATATAATATTAAATTTAGAAATAGCTAGATATACTAAGATGCCTAAACTAAGTATAAGTTAAGCTTATCTATAGATAATATTAATAGACTTTTCTATCTAGTAATATCTACTATTATAGAATAATTAGTATATAGAAATGCTCTAGCTTTAGATATATTAATTATATAATAAATCTTATATAATATCTATATAATACTAGACACCTCTAATTTAGTTAGCTAGTAATTCTTTTCTATAGCTGTTAAGGCTCTACTTAAGAATATAATTAGTAAAACTATATCTTATAGAGGAGCCTTTAAACAGTCCTAATTTAGAGTAAATATAGAGTTATTAGGTATATCTAATCTAATATAAAAGATTATTATACTATAGCCTCACTATTTAGAAGAATTAATATCTATATATAGTAGTAAATTAATATCTTAATAGATAAGTATTAATAAGTTCTTAAAATAACTTTATAGAGAATTAAAACTCTCTTTTTCTTTATCTATAATATTATCTAAGGGTATCTATTTAGTATAGTATTTCTAGGCTCTATCTTTTATAGGACTATAACTTAGTAACTATATCTTATAATCTTATAAGGGTTAGATAATTATAGTATAATATAGGATATAATTTCTTAACTAGCCTATAAGCCTAATATATATATTAAGATCTATAAGTATAACTAGAAACTTAAGTATTAGAATTACTATAAGTTTATCTTCTATTATAGTTATRCTAAGGGATRAGACATTCTATCTAAGTAATTAAAYTAATAGRAATCTAATAAATATTTTTTATAGTGATAATATTATTCCTATCTTATTATATTTAGATAGAAATTTAGATAAATATTATATATAATTATTAAGGCTTCTACTRYGYAGTATAAAGTTATTAATATAGATCTATAAAAAGRCTTTTATTATTTTAAAAATTAAATCTACTTAGTATTAAATATAGGGCATACTATTAATAAAGCCTATAGAATATATATAGAAGTATTCTTACCCTCTATATATAATAATACCTAT
>NW_025091227.1:1113503-1130170 GCF_018404265.1 Aspergillus viridinutans | reverse complement strand
ATAGAGTATTAATATAGTAGATATTTATAGTCTTAAATTCTAATAAGAGACTAAGTTATTTATAATAGTTAAGTATTATTAGTTAATCTATCTAATTAATAATAATTATATAACTAAAATTTATATCTTATATATAAGAAAAGAGGGCCACCTGCTTATACTAAGATAATTTAAAAATATAGTTATAATTATTAAAAAGACCTTTTATCTATTTTACTAGTATATAGATAGTTAAATAGGGTGGTATTATAACTCTCTTCTAAGTATATACTAGAGTTAGATCTATATAATATAGCTTAGGTAAAATAGTAAGTAGAAGCTTTATATCTTTATAAGATATTATTATAGCTTTATATTTTATAAAATTAATAATAAAACTATATTTACTTAGTATATTAATACTAATAAGAAGATTAACTTTAAGACCTTAGATTAAGTATACTTCTATCTATATTTCTATAAGATAATACCTAGTGCTATGCTTTACTAGGATAAATAATAAAATAGAGATAAACTAAGTACTTATAAAGCTATTAGTAATACTATATACTAGTATAGGCACTGGATAATTATGAATAGTAATATTAGGTAGAAACTTAAGCAGGAATTCATAATTAATAATTATTATAGTATAACCTAAGTTTAAATAAATTATTATTAAAGGTTACTCTATATAAAGGTATGCTTTAATTATAGTATATTTCTAGGATTAAAATCCTATACTATTATATAAGGGAACTTCTATTAGCTTTATCTTAAGAATTAGTAAATCTATAATATCTATATAAAATCTACTAATATTATTATAATCTAGAGCATGAGTATGAAGGGCATTATTAGAGGGAAATTCCTATTTATAATTATTATATTATACTAGTCTTATAAAGTATACTTTAGTATTATATTCTTAATTATATTCCTTATTTAGCTACTTATTATACTTTTAATTATTATAATACTCTAGAGGTAGCTTACCTTTAGGGTATTCTATCTTACTATTAGGGAATTTATTAAAGTCTTTCTTATTATATCTATATTAATATACTTCATCTCTATAATATATATAAGGCTTTTAGGTAAAACTATAACTATAGTTTCTATAATTCTGATTCTAAAAACCTCCCTGAGAATAGTATAGATTGGGTTATGTTAGTATTAGGGGTAAAACTAATATTCTCTAAGATAGTTTATTAGCTTTATCCTTATAGTCTTTATATTTATAATAGAATTTCTATCTCTAAGGTTGCTAATTTATATATCTTAGACTATATAGATTAGGATTTCTATATAAATTATATAGATTAGAATTTCTATAATTATAAGTAGGGGCTGGGCTATATACTTAATAGAGATATATATAGTTAGTATACTTATTTTAGAAAGTAAAATAGGGATTTCTTATCTACTAGGCCTAAGAATAGTATCTATAAAAATCTCTTTATAGGGTATTCTAAGCAGCCTACTATATAGGAATATAATATAGAGTTATACTAGTAAATTTATTAAACTAGTTAGTTTATTTCTTATTTAAAATTAATATAAAATCTACTATAGTAATCTTTTTATCTAGTTTATTAATATACTCTTATAGAGGTATATCTAAGTTTCTCTATACTCTAAGAATTAATAGAAATTCTAAGTCTCCTTTACTGCATTATTTCACTAGTGATACTATTAATATAATATATAAGGATGGAGAGTATTTAGTAATAATATTTACTACTATATAAAATATATTATCTAGCTACTGCTATACTTAGCTAGGGGGTAATCTAAATTATTTTTCTAGAGTAGAGTACTAGTCTTTAATATTTATAGTATATATAAGATCTCTCTAAGTAATATTATTAAGCTTAGAATTCTACTATTATACTACTTCTCTATAGAARYAGRTATCTAGRTTTTAGYTTATCTTTATTACTAACCTAGATTATTTAGCTATATATAGTTAATTTATAAATACTACTACTAAATAATAGAAGGTCTTATTATCTTTCTTATATATCTTATTACCACCCTATACAAATAGCATGTCTAGATAAAAGAATCTAATATTAGTAGGATGCTAGCTACTGTTAGTCTGCCTCTTCTAATAGTTAGTATTATAGGAGTTTCTTACAGTGTTATTATAATATTAATATAGAATATTATCACCCTCATCACTACTTAAGCTGCTAGGATTATTATTATTATAGTTTTACTATCTTACTAGTATTCTATTTTTAGAGTATTAGTAGTGCCTGCTATAACTACTATTATCTTCTAAATAATATTAATTATTAGTAATTTCTCTAGTTTTTCTAGTATTCTTATTAGTTATATTAGCTACTTATTATCCTATCTGGTTATTTAGCTAGATATTAATAAATACTTATATAGATACTATAACTACTTATTAGACTATAGTATTAAGTTAATCCTTCTATACTTCTAAGAAAATAAGATTTAGTCTATTTTAACTAGTATTAGAATCTACTATTATTACTATTAGAGATTTAATTATTAGTAGGTCCTTAGATAAAGATAAGCTTAGGACTATACTATATAGAAATTCCAGAGACCTTAGTAAAGATAGGGAGTTAAGAATAGATAAGTTATCTAGTTTTTTAGATAATAATAATTTAATATTTAATCTATAATAGATAAATAATAAGCTTAAAATTAGCTAACTTACTTAAGCTTTAAAATCTAGAGATATAATAAAATTAGACTAATCTTCTACTTTATTATTAATCTCCCTATCTTCTTACTTTTCTAACTTAGGTATAGTAAATAGAATATCCTTCTTCTAGAATATAGGGTATTTTAGTATTAGTAGAATAAAGTTCCTTAGTCTACCTAAAGAGTTTTTCACTTAGTTGCTATTTTTTAAGTAATTTATATAAAAGATAAGATATTATTAATTATCCTAGAGGAAATCTAAGAGCCTAATAAATTATTTTATAGTAGCTCTAATAGTTACTTATATATATATCTAGTTATTTAGAAACTCCATATCTTTAGGGTATTCCTAATATTAAAGAAGGAAAATCACTTAAGTAATTATATTAGGATTAAAATCTTTTATAAAGCTATGCCCTATTTCCTTAAAAGACTAAAGTTATATAGTAAGGGAAATAAGCTACTTATTAACCTTATTAGTTATAGGAGTAGGATTTTTAAAATAATACTTTAATAATTAGGATAAGTAATATATTAATTATACTTATAGATATAATAGTTATTAAGGAAATACTGATAATATAAAGTTTAGAATAATAGAATAGAATATAGAATTAGACTAGACTTTTAATAGCTGTAAGAAGCTATTGATAAATATAGTAAATTATAAGGTAGAAGTAGATTAGAAAAATATAATAAAAGGTAATATTTAGATAATTTAACTTTAGAAAATTAAAAGATAAAGGAATTAGTAAGAGTTAATAGTTTTTAATAAAGTAAAGTATTTAAAAGATAGTTATTTAAAAGATAGATTATTAAGTAGTAATAACTAGGGTCCTAAGCTATAGTATAGCTAACTAACTTCTTTATTAGGAAAGTAGTAGAATGTATTAAAATATCTTAGTAGTAGAATTAGTTAAAAAGATATAGGGAAAATCACTATAGCTTTAATTATTAATTAATAGTTAGAAATTAATAAAATAAATAAAAAGTTAATTAATTAGTTTTCCTTAATTAAGTTCTGAATACCTAGGACATGCTACTATTTAGTATAGTATCTCTCTATGGCAATGCTGATTATGGGGAAGATAGTTGTTATTCCTAAACTACTGGCTATCAATAGATAGATACAGTGAAGCAAGGGCACATGATACTGACATGCAATAGGTAGGATAGTAGCTTACTCTTTACTAAAGATATCTATAAATTCTATATATTCTAGAGGTAGAGGTGGTGTATCTCTAATACTATTTATAATAGTCTATAGGTAGATAGTTTTTTCTATCCTAATAGGTATAGTAATTATATAAAATAGTACTTTATAGACTTATAGTTCTTCTATAGCTATAGCTATAGATATTAGCTTAATATTTAGCTCCTTATTACTATCAGAGGATCCTAGCTAGTAATACTAAGTAAGGTTTTTCTAGTTAATATCTAGATTAATAGCTTTTTAGCTAGTCTATTCCTAGAATTAGATTATATTCTACTATATTAACTGCCTCAGCAGCTAGTTAGTAGATTTTAATATTTTTTATAGAGTTAATAATTTTAATTTCTAGGTCTTATTATTTATAAGATATCACCTTATAGCTATTAATTACCTATACTAGTTATAGTAGACTTTCTATATTAGATAGAAACTCTTTTACTTACTACTAGTTAATAAATATTTATTTAGCTCTATAATTAATTAATATTTAATATTAGTAGTAGCTTTCCTTAATAAGAATATTTATTAGGTAAGCTAGTACCTAGCTACTATTAGAATTTCTTCTAATATCTAATACCATAGTAGTATATAGTATAGGCTAGCTTAGTTTTTTAAATACTTAGGAACCTATAGTTTAGTATAGTATTTTAGCTAATAGCTATATTCTCTATATCTATTATAGTATAGCCTAGGGTATTCCTAGTATAGAGAGTAGGAGTATTTCTACTTCCTAGATTCTAATTTATAGTTATTACTAGAATATCTATTACCTCTAGGCTAATAGTCCTTAGTATAGCCTGACTAGTTACTATAGGGTTTAGAATTCTACTAATTATTATATTAAATATTATATTATTTCTATAGGGCATCCTATTATAATAAGATTCTATCTTTAATAGTAGCTAGGTAAGAGATATATACCTCTAGTAGTTTTAGTAGATTAGTAAATCTAGCAGCTTTACTCTAGATAATTAGTAGAATATAGATATAGAGGAAGTCTTTATAAATAAAATCTAGTAATAGTTAAGCTAGTTAGCTATAGATTTTATTAATAAATATAGAGAATTCCTATATACTTTAGTATTCTAGCTAGATAGTAAAGAAATATCATACTACTGCTTCTTTATAGAGTTATTCTAGCATAGAAACTAGATATAAGCAGAAGTCTTAAAAGTCTAACTATCTAGATATTTTAATAAGCTTAGCCTTATAAGTCTGCTATTTATTATAGTATATATCTATAAGCTAGGCTAAAGCTATATAGATATAGTTTTCTTTATTCTTAAACTAGTCTAGATATTCTTTACAGTATGCCTCTAGGTGGTTAAAGAAGGTAATATATTCCTATATAGAATATATAATAAATTACTTAATATTTACTAGCTTCTATAGTCTTTTTAGTCTAGTAATCTTTACCTTAATCTCTATAATTAGTTCTAGTAGTAGTCTAGTATTCCCTACTTCTTACCTAATAAGATTATCTACCTCCTAGTGTAGTATAGATATAGGATCTTTATTATAGTTTTCCTATAGTTAAGTTTCTATCTCCTAGATATATTTCCTAATTTCTCCTTATCTAAGTTTTTCCTTAAGCTAGCATTCTCTTTCTAGAAGCTTATAGATAATCTTATTATTATTATTAGAGATAGTATTTATTAATTACTTCTTCTTTTCTATATATTAGGCTTCTAGTTCTATAGAGGTATTCACCCTTTCCACCCTTTTAGAGGTAGGTTAGTTATTTATATATAGTAGATAGATACTATTATAACTATTATCTAGTTATTTAGTTATAGATTCTATAAGATTAGTTAGTTCTTTATAGATCAGAATTATCCTTTTTACTATAGGTGTAGATTCACTGTGTAGGTTTAGAGTTCTAGAGGAAGATCTAGTATTAACTATTATCTTATAGTATCCTAATAGGCTAATTAGATTTTTAAGAGTGATTAGAACTATAAGATCACCTACTAAGGGTTAATATTAACTAGTAAGATTAGTATAAAGGGAGCAAATATCTATATATTATCTAAGTAAGAAGTGGGATATTTATAGTTATTAAGGATGTGGAGTCTTTAAAGAGTGTAAGGGTAGGGGGTAGGCTAGTAGCTGCCCTATATATATCTTCTTTACTTTAAGGGATTCTAGCTATCTTTTATATTTTAATCTAAGCTAAGAATAAATATAAGGTCTAACTAACTATATAAATAGTAATTTTAGTTATTAGATATTATTATATACCTAATATAGCTTTCTTAAAGCTATATATCTGCTATTAATATTATATCCTTCCCTACTTAAATTAAACTTTATTTATAGAGTTCTTAGTTAGCACCTATTAATATAACTATATAGATATAACTATTACTAAGAGATATAGGTTTCTAAATCTAGTATTTAGATATTATTATTTCTTTATTAATAATCTATAGAATTAACTAAATTATTCTTTATATTATTATTTTAAAATTACTATAGTAGTGGCTGAGTATATTCTTTATTTAATATATAAGAGGTATAATTAGATTACCTTACTTAATAATATTAATAAGTAAGTTACCTAAGTAATTAATAATTCTTAAGTACTGTATTAAGAATTATAATAAATATTATTATTTATATATATATATATAAATAATTAAATTAATAAAGATAGAATTAACTAATAAGTATAGATAAATAAGTAAGTATTTACTACTAGTATATATAGTCTAGATATAAATATCCTTAACTTTTCTTACTTAATATATAAGATATTTTATAACTAAGTTTTAATATTAGATCCCCTAGCTTAATTTTTATTTATTTAGATTAATAGACTTTTATAGTCTTTCTTCTTTATAAAGTATATTTACCTTCTTTAATTTCTTAGTTATTATACTCCTATTCCTAATTTAAAGATGCTTATTCCTAATTATTATAATACTATTAAGTAGGTAATAGAGAAGTGCTATTTTTTATTAATAAAGTAAGATAGATCTTATATTACCCTCCTAGATATAGTATATAATATTAAATAGTCTTATAGTAAGAGTAGTAAACTATTAACTAAGCTAATTATTAATCTATCTTAGTAATTAGCTATTATTCTCTATTAGTAAGGTATTACTATAGGTCCTAGTTATAAATAATATATAGACTTTAGTATATTTCTCTAATATATTATATCTCTTAAATATAATTTAAATAGTATAACTTAGGTATTATTCTAGGGTACTTATACTAACTATCTATAATATAAAAAAGACTTAAATTATAAATTCTATTTAGATTATAGTAAATAATAGAATTCTAGAAATAATATATAAGTTCTTATTTTAAATTTTTTACTAATAATTACTTATTTATATAGGATAATTCTATAAACTAGTAGTCTACTAAAAATTTAGAATAATAGTCCTACCTTATAAGATATACCTCTAAGTAAAACTATTAATATATTAGCTAAATAATAATTAAGTACTTTTTATTAGACTCCTTCTAAGTTTACTATTAAATCTAGTTTAAATTATTATAGTTATTACTTCTCTTCTTCTATAAGTAAAGCTATTCTGCCTGCACCTAATACTAATCTAAAGTATTAAACTAGATTAAGTTAATTTTAAGTAGTTCTAAAAAGAACCCTATTCCTATATTAAGTATTTATTATTACTATACTACTATAGAGAAAGCTTAGGCTAAGGTAGTATACTCTAATATCTTAATCTTTCTAATACTAGATAGTAGTCCTCTAATCTTAGGTATTATTCTAACTTTAAGTACTATAGATTTCTTTATTTCTAGTATAGATTTTACTATAAAGGCTATTACTACTAATCCTTATTTAAATTTATTTTAGTCTAACTCTATTACTTCTAGTCTTAGTAATTTAAAGAATAAATATTATCTTACTTTAAGTAGAGTATCTCTAACTTTTTTTAAGAAATATTATCTTAACTATTCTCTTAATAGTACTATTCTCCCTTAACCTATATTAATATCTAACTTTAAAGATCTTATTATACTTTAAGTAGTTTAGAAGAATCTTACTTATTTCTTTAAGCTTATTAATAGAAAAATTTTAAAGCTTAAGAAAGCTCTTTACCCTAATAAAGTAGATAATAATAATAAAGAACTTAATCTAAAAGATAAAATATATTAGGATAAGTAACTTACTAGTCTTACTAGTCTTTAAAATAGAGGTAGAGGCTAAGATAGTTAAGTCTAGCTTCTATTAATAAAGCTAATAAAGTTAAGAAAGCTTAGAAGATCCTTCTAATATTTTTTTAAGATTATCTATAGTATTTCTCTTAGCTATTTCTTTTATATTTAGCTATTTTTAAGTAGTTTTACTTAAATAGAATAGGTTCTTTCTCTTATCTTAATATTCTTATAATACTAGATAACTTATCCTTCTCTAATTACTTCTAATAAGTTAGAACTACTACTATAAATAGTCTATTAAAGTCTGTATCTCTCCTATTAGCATCCTATTAGATTTAATTATTCTTTAATAAATTATATAGTATTCCCCTATTTAACTTATTATCTAAAGAAGTTAAGTTAATTTTACTCTAGTTACTTTCTAGAGTTAACTCCTTTAGATAGTATATAGAATAGCTAGTTCCTATTAGTATATTATTAATATATTCTTAAATCTTTATTTATTAAGTATATTACTTTATTAAGATACTCTTCTCTACCTACTTTAAATATACCCCTAAATATTTAGTAGATTTCTAATCCTTTTAAGTTATCTTTAAAAGATTATTATATAAGAATAAGGATTCTTTAACCTCTTTAAGCATCTTATATACTTTAATTAGTATATAAAATAATAATCCTACCTTCTATAGTTATTATATTAGTATAGCTAATATCTATGATTGATTGATTGATTGATTGATTGATTGATTCCTTACTCCGTTTCGGCACCAGGCTGGGCCATGCCGGAGGCTCCTAGCAAGCAGCAACTATCTAACTAATAGCTGTCCTTTCAGACTGACACCGCCAGTGTACATGGATATATATATATATATTAGGCACCTAGGCTAGGCTAACCCCTGTAGATTCCCTTATATATATCTCTATTTTAGCCCTAGCTAAAATTAGTAAGTGCTGCTACCCTAACTCCCTTATAGATCTATTCTAGCTAGGGCTAAAATCAGTAAGTACTACTACCTTAATTCCCTATTATTCTATCTTAGCTAGGGCTGAAATCTATGATTACTAGCTACCCCTCTCCTAAAGCTAAATACCTTTATACCTACCTAGGTACCCATACAGGCCCCCTTCCCCCTAAGATAGTCACTAACCTATTTAGAATGCTGCAGATTCCTAAGCCTGTAAGGGTTCCAGGGGCACCACTACTAAATAGTGCTAGATTAGCAAGCTAGTACTATATAGATATATAGGCTAGGGCTGTGAGTGGCAGTGCTATACTAATAGGAGTAACTAGTAGTATATAATAATATATAATAATAGTTTATTAGCTATTACCTGCTAGGGCTATTAGCAGCTGCCTACTGCTAGGGGTAGTTAGCTTAAGCTATACTAGCTTAGTAGCTTCTGCTAGATATATTAACTAGCTAGTATTTAATATAAACTATATAGCCTATTAAATATACTACTTCTCTATTAAGGCCTCTATTAGGTCTTAGGAGGTCCCTTCTATGCTAGTCTATATCACCTACTAAAGGTTATTATATTAGGTATAGCTAAATAGTATATAGTGAATTATCTCTAGGGCCTGCCTATATAGGCAGAGAGGGTCATTAGCCTAGTTAATAGTTAAGAGATAGTAATTTAGCCTAATCTTCCTAGTATATATCTAGGCTAGAATACTATACTCTATAGGGGTAAGATTATTATAGATAGTAAGTAAATACCTAGAGACCTTAGGAAGGTAATACTAGAGGTATCTACTATATTTAGACTACTACTAGACTTCCTTCTATTACTTCTTAGTATGCTATTTAATCCAGGTGTCTAGGGGGCCCTATATAGAGTAATCTAGAAGTATAACTAGTAGTAGAGGCCTACACTACTTCTTTATAATACCCTATTACTATCTAGCTGCCTCCTTTACCTTCTAATCTACTAGCTTATTACTAGTAACCTCATGGTGCGCTGCTAGCTAGTGGAATAATATATCTAATACTAGATCTAGCTAATCTAGCAGGTCTACTATCTCTTAAACTAAGTACTAGCTAGAGCCCTACTTTAGGATAAGTAATATATATAGTGCACCCTAATTATTAGAATAAATCTTAGCCTACTTCTAAGAGCTATAGTTAGGCAGTGACTACTAGGTATTATATAGTACTAGATCTTACTTAATAAGCTACAGGGCTAGTACTAACCCTATAATCTCTATAACTAGTACTATATGCTTAATATCTATCCCTAGGTAATATTATTAGTAGATAGGGGGGTCTAGGCACACTATAGTAGTGCCTACCTATCTGCAGATGCTAGAACCATTAATATAGATCTAAATAGCCTCTAGGTAGGTAATATAATAAATATTATAGTAGATTATTAACTACTTCTTTATCTTCTTAATCACTACCTCTAGTAGCTCCCACTAGGGGGGTACTACCTATAATAAGTATATCTCTAGCTCCCTAGGGTTAATACTAGTTACTAATTTAACTTCTTCTTCTATAGTTTCTAGCAGTGAGTGCAAAAGCAGGTTCTAATAATATTAATAGTAATCTAGAATATATATTTAATAGGCTAGAGTAGTAGTAATTTAGATAAGGGTCTAGATATAGCACTATTAGAGGAGTAATAGTATTAGGATAAGGTATAGTTTAATATTAAATATAGCCTTACTAACTATTTAGAAAGCCCCTATAATTAGCTTCCTAGCCTAATACTAGATTTAGTTTAGCACCTTTATCTATTAGCTATAGATATGCTTCTAGCCCTAAACTAGTAGTATATACTATACTAAGGTAGTATATAGTATAACTAGGGTGATATAAGTAGTATATATATACTAAAGCTCCTAGAGCTATAGGCCTTATTTAGAGCTATCTAGTATACTAATAGCCTAGAGGCACTAGGTAGCCATACTATTAATATACTAAAGGTATACCTTAAAGGTAAGGTTCTAGTTAAGAATAACCCTAAGAAGTTAGGCTATTATGCTAGCTTTAATAACCTACTTATTACCTAGGTCTAGTAGCTTCCCTGGCCCACTGCCTTAGCTAGATAGTTTAGCATTGCCCTGGGCCTGCTAGCCTAGGGGGTAGAAGTAAATAAGCTAGAACTTTAATAGTTTAAATTAGGAGGTATAAATAATAGCTTAGTAGAGGTACCTATATTAGTAGTACTTCTATAGCTATTAATAATTAGCACCCTTACTATTACTAGTAGCTAGTATTATTATATTATTAATATATCTAATATTATTAGTACCCTATTTAGGGTCCCCCCACCCCACTAGGCCTGTGTTATAGAAGATATAGAGGATTAGGGAGAGGGGGGAGCCCTATAGGATGCTAGTCTCTACCTATTAGGTTAGTATAGTATATTTAGGTAGTACTAGTAAGGTGGATTAGCCCTAGAGGAAGCTACTAAGCCAGGTAATATAGGTCTCTAGGACCTATTAGGTATAGAGGTTATATAAGAGTTATTTATATAAGGTGTTATTAAAGGCCCTATAGATATTAAGTAGAAGGGTAGAGATAATCTTACTATTCTTCTAGCCTAAGTAGATAGCTTCTAGGACTATATAGAGGGTATTCTCTATTTTCTAGCCCTTATACCCTCTAAAATAGTTATCTAGAAGCAACCTATAAGCCTTAGCTAGATAGCTTAACTAGATAGTAATTAGGGTCTTAAGTAGCTTACTTAGTATATTTAGTAGGGTAATTAGTTAGTATATCTTTAGYACTAAGTAGTCTAGCTTACCTAGCTTATAGAGGGTAATAGTAGTAGCATTATAGAAGTACTCTAGGTAGTAGCTAAGCTAAATATATTAATTATACAGGCTTATTAGGCTTAGGACTAGTATATAACTAATAGCCTATAGTACCTAGTTAGTAATTCTATCTAGGCTAGGGGCCTTGTTAGTTTTAATAGAGTAGAGGGTGCAGAGGACCTTATATTCCCTAAATTCTAGTATACTAATTAATTTAAGGTAGTTATAGCCCTAGAGGTTATCTAGGTTAGCTTACAGGGGTGGTAGGAAGAACTAGTAGATAAGGAGGTTAGCCTTCTCTTAGGCCCTATAAGTAATTAAGCTAGTATAGGGGTCCTAGAGTAGGGGGGTATAGGTCTAGTAGGGTCCCTAGTTCTTTATCTAGTAGATAGTATACTATATATTATTTATATCTATAATATTAGTAATTTATTACTAAAAGGTATTATATTAGTACTATTACACAGCCTGTTTATATGCCTAGGTAGCCTAAGCTAGCTAAACCTATAGGGATAGGGGGGCCTTATACTAGTACTTACTTTAGTATAAAGAGATAGTCTACTAGATATACTTCTTCTCCTATAGCTAGGCCTAGTACTCTGAGGTGAAGCTAGGGTGGGAGTACTAAGAGGGGTAGAGCTAGGGTACTATAGTATTAATTATAGTAATAAGTATACTAACTAGCTCCCCTATAAACTAGTTAATATCTCCCTAGGTTGCTTTAGCAAGAAATAATAGGGGTAGGTATATAGTAAGGACTATTACTAGCTTCTAGGGGTCTATAGTAGCCTAGTTTTAGTATTATTAGGGTAGTTTAGGTTTAAAGATAGTATTTAGCTTAGTTTTAATAGAGAAGTAATCTAAATTACTATCTAGGTTAGCTTTCTAAATATAGTAGATATAATCTATAAGCCTCTAGAAGATAAAGATTAGATTAATTATTAAGTCTATAGCCTACTCCTCTATAGAGAGGGCCCCTGGGCTGGCTTCTTCAGGGGGGTCCAGGCTACTAGGGGCAGCAGTGTTATATATAGAGACTAGAGTAGGCTAGGTAATAAGACTAATTAGGGTAACTAGCTCTAGTAGATATTACTTAATAACTTGCTTTAGGGCTTCTACATAGGGGCTATTATACTAGGCCTAGGGAAGCTAGTATATCTTACTAGCCTAGAGGCTATTATAGATATTAAAATTACTAACTACTATATACTCTATAGACTTACTAGAGGCCTACTACTACTAGTCTATAGCCTCTAGGGCCTAGATAAGGTCTACCACTCCCTCATTCACTATAGTCTATGGTGGGTTATAGATATTATAGACCACTATCTATAGCTTACCCAGTGCTAGCTAGATAGTAGTAGATATAATATGTATAGATATAAAGATGACCTGCTAGTACAGAGTCTTCTATATATATATATAGACATAGGGGGACCCTTAGCCTGGCCCTATAGCTAGCTAGATAATATAGAAGTAATTAGTAGCTTCCTAGAGGAAGTATATTAGGGGAGTATTCCTATAGGTATTAATCTAGGGCTCCTAAATAGTAATAACTATATAGTCCCAGAGCTAAGGGTCCTAAAGGAGGGGGGCTATACTAATATCTAGTAAATTCTAAATATTATACTATAGTATTTAGATAGTTTAGTTAGCTTAGAGGCCTGGGGTAATACTAGCCTTAGTTCTAGTATTAGTTTTAGCCCCTAGATTAGGTTCAGCCTTAGGTTTAGATTTAGCTTTATCTAGTTTAGATTTAGAGGCCCTTAGGGGTATAGATAGGCTACTAGGGGCTATATACTAGTAGCCCTCCTCTAGATAAATACTACTATTATATATACTTAAGCTACCCTAAGTGCTTCTTATTTTAGCCTTCTAGTATATATAGAACCTATTATATTTAGCTTCCTCTGAATTCAGGGGTGGGTTGGGATTAGAGGTTAGTAGAAGGGGTATAGTTTAGTAGGCTAATAGGGTTAGTATTTCTAGATTAAATAGGGGGAGGGAGATACTACTTACTAAGGTGGATGCTAAACTAGATATATTATATATACTTAATATACTAGATAAGCTAGTGCTAGTAGTTAACACTAGAGGCCCTAGTCTTATGAACTAGGGCTATAGTAGAAGGGTCTTAATAGGGCCCCCTTAGCTTAGTATCTTAGGTGTCTGGGTTGGCTTAGTAGGTAGGTTTAGGCTAGTATATAATATAGGTAGGCCTTATAGCATAGAGGCCTAAGTAGTACTATTATCTTTAGTATTATATATCTTAGTAGATATCTTTTAATATTTTAGTATGGTGACTAGGGTATTAAGTAGATTTAGGCTGCTTATAGCAGGCTAGCAGCCCTAGCTATAGCTATATTTATATTTTAGAGGCCCTAGTAGCTTAGGAACCTCCTAGGTAAGGTTACTTAAGAGGGTAGGTGTGTAGGAGATAACTAAGAGGCTTAATATATTTAATATATATAAGGAGAGTCTAGGGATACATTAGACTAGGTTAGAGAGTAATAATAGGGGTGGGGAGGCTAAATTAGCTATTTATTTAGGGGTGCTAGTACCTATTAACTATAGTATCAGTACTAATATATAGAAGTCTATATTATAGATAGGTAGTAGTAAAGGTGCTAGTTCCTTTATTACTAGTTAGGGTTTAGATTCTAGGGCTATAATTACTTTCTAGGGCTGCTTTAGTGATATACTTTATAAGCAGGTTTATATAGAATAGGTTAGCTAGAGCTACAGAGATAGATAGTAGCTGACATTAACTATTAGATAGATAGGTAGATAGATGGGTAGATAGATAGGGGCCTTTATAGGAGGGTATGTTTTAAATATATTAACTAGTAATAGTAATAATTAGCTAGCTAGYTAATATATATCTTCTAAATTTAGTATTAGCTTACTAATTATTTCAGCTCTTTCAGGCCTAGGGGGCTCTATGCTAGCTGTGCTATATGGTAGTATAGGTGGCTATATTAGGGCTGTTCTAGCATCTAGGGCTAGGTCAGCAGGCTAGGGTAGGCTAGTAAAGAAAAGGGGTTAGTTCTATAGTTAATCTTAGGATATTTAGTATTTATATTAGTATATAGGGCACTGCTTACTATTAGCTTAGTAGAAGTTATAATAGATAGTATAGTAGTGCTAGGAAGAGACTTCCTTAACCTTATAGAACTTCTTATTATAGGTATTAGTGCAGTATAGATATATAACTCTTTTAGCTATATAAATAGGCTAGGTATGTCTATAATTTAAGTATTAGATATACTATAGGAGCTAGCAGAGTGGGTTAAATAGTTCTATATGTAGTAGGGTGCTATCTAGGAAGATTTAGTACTAGATAGTATAGTTTACTAACTGCACATCCTAGAAGGAAACTACTAGGGAAGATTTCTACTTACTCTATTAGACTATAGTATTATTCCTACACTAGCCTATATATAGTATAGGGCTATAGAGCACTAGGTTATAGTATAATATCTTCTTCTAGAGGTATTCTACTATACTCTAGGTACTAGAGGGGAGGAAAGTAATAGAGATATAGTAAATAAGAATAGTATACTAGTGATTAGTAATATAGATATATTTACCCTTAGGGAGCTCCTAGAGCTATGCCTTTTTATTCTAGATTAGGTACTCCTAATCTAATATAGAATAGATATATATATCTAGATTACTACTATAAAGTACCTGGGCCCCTGCCACCTATATACTAGCCAGGCCAGGGAGGCTACTATAGCAGAGAATCTCCTAGATCTTATCTATAATAGCTATAGTGGTAGTTTACTTATAAAGGCTAGCTCCTAGGCCTAGGCTATTTCTATACCCATGCTACTAAATCTAGATGTGGTTCTTATTATTATAGGGGGGTGTGGCTGAGGGGGAGGAGGTAGGAGGAAGGTAATAATAATAATTAGAGGGGGAAGAGGGATTACTTAGTACCTACTAGGTCTAGCTAAAGACCTCCTAGGCCCTAGGGGTTATAGATAAGGAAGTAGCTAAGCTGTGCTTACCTACTCCTATACTATCTATACCTAGGGCCTATATACTATAATTACTAGCTACTATATTATAGAATTAGCTATCTAGTAGCTTCCTAACTAGAGTAAGTACTTACTAAGTAAAGTCCTTAACCTAAGGAGCCTTAGTAGACTTACTAGGGTAAGCCTAAGTAAATTTAATAATATCTATATAGTATACTATAAAATAAAAGGAGTAATTAGTAATAGAAGAGTTATTACTAGCTACTAAGGCTAGCTACTAAGCTATAATATTAAAATAACTAGGCCCTAGTGGAAAGTATAAGATAGTATATAATTAAAGTATATAATAGTATATAATACTAAAGTAAGGTTTATAAGTAGCCTGACCTAGTACAGGGAGGTAGCCTAATAAGAGAGGGTAGAGCCCTAATCTAGTTAGATAACTACTCTACCTAAAGGGTTATTATTAGTAGATAGCTAGAGCTAAATCTTAGAGGTCTAGGGTTTAGTACCTCTAACTAGTAGGGGTAGGCCCTAAAGATCCCAGGTACTAGGGCCTTTAATTAGTAGTAGAGATTAATATATAGGATCCTAATTAGGAAGCTGCTGATTAAAATAATAGGTTAATGCATATTTAACTATGTAGAGATGACTCTTAGGGGTAAGGGGGTCTAATTTTAGGGTCTAGTAAGATCCCTATTATTAATTATTATATAGATTAGTATTTAAGGGGCCTAGCTGGCTGACTAGCTACCTATTAATTTAGCTTATAAGGCCTAGGACCCCTCACGCACGCTTATCTCTCTTAATAAAGATAGAATCTAGTAAGAGAGATGAGCTGTGTGAGTAAGTAAGTAAGGAGAATTAATTAAGATAGAATCTAGTAAGAGAGATAAGCTAT
>NW_025091227.1:1101004-1113043 GCF_018404265.1 Aspergillus viridinutans | reverse complement strand
AGTAAGTAAGTAAGGAGAATTAATTAAGGTAGAATCTAGTAAGAGAGATAAGCTATATAAGTAAGTAAGTAAGGAGAATTAATTAAGGTAGAATCCTAGCTAATATCTATAGTTTCTTTAGCTTACTATTAAAATTAGCTTCTACTAATTATTAGCTATTAATTAAGTTCTCTACTATATATCTATTAGGTTCTGAAATAGTGTATATACTAAGTAGATATAATTATTTAATCTTATATAGACTAAATTATTTATATTAGAACTTTTAAGGGGATTTATTCTAGATAAGGACCTATTAATCTTTTATAAGATAAGATTCCTTTATATTACTATCTTAAATTAAGTTCTATTTAATTATATATACTAATAGCTTCTTATTAGCCAGGGATTACATGTGGTTAATATATTATAATAAGTTTTAATATCTTAGGTAGTTAGTTAATTAGTTTATAGATAACTAGRTARTAATAGATATATACTATAGAGAAGGTAGAATAGTAATAGCTTTATCTAGATATAGATATATATTTAAGTAGTAAAGATAGCTAGAGATAGGTATTTATTCTATAGATATATTAGTTTACCTATAAGATACTTTATTAATATCTTATCTAGTAAGCTATTTATATTTTTATTCTTACTATTAGTTCTAGGATGATTTAGAGTTATTATATAATATTTTATCTTTAGAATCTTAAGGTAAGCTACTATAACTCTAGATAGAAGGTTAGAACTATTATCTAAGAGTAATTCCTTAAATACTCTATAATTAATAAAGATATCTTTATAGAGAAAATAGGCTAATATATCCTCTTTTATATTAGGTATAGCTTTTACTATAACCTAACTAGTTATATAATTAATAGCTATAATAATCTATTAATTACTATTTAGTATTATAGATAGATATCTAATAAGATTAATTCCCTAATATTTAAATAGATAAATACCCTTCTTTACTAGGTGCTATATAGCTTTATATTTAAGATTTAGTCTTAAAGGCTTAACTATTTAATAGTTTAGATAGCTCTTAATAATATCTTAGATATCTTTTTATACTATAGGCTACTAGGTATAGGTATAAATTACTCTAAGTAAGATTAGATAGGCTAGATAGCTAAACTAGTTATAAAGCTATAATATAAAGTTCTTTTAAAAGGGAATTTTAAGATATAGTATTTTAATATCTTTATTAATATAATATAGTTAATTAGTAGGTTATTAGTTAATAAATTCTACTTTAAGTTAAAAGTTTAGTGCTAATATCTTAATTTTTATTTTAATATTATTAGATATATCTAGATTATTATCTTTTAAGAATAAGACTATTAATAGATGCTATTCTAATTTATAAAGATATAATAATATATAAAGGTATTCTTTATTAGTTATCTATTATAATTATATTATAGATAGACTAAAAGTAGATATTTATACTTAATTTACTAGACCTTCCTTAATAAAGTCTAGTTAATAACTTATTATATCTAGAATAACTACYTTAGTTCCCTTATAATACTTAATAACTAGATTATATATYTRAAATTCTTTAATCTAATATATAAGATATTTTAAATATATCTTTATATAGATAAGATATTAAAGGCTTTTATAATCTATTATAATTATAATAGACTAACTATTATTAATATAATAATCCTATTATTAGAGTACTTTCTTAATTATAAGAAGTTCCTTCTTATATATAAGATAGTTCTTTTTAGCCTTATTAAGCTTTTATCTATTAAATATTATAGGATGCTACTATTCCTTTTTATCTTATTATAATAGTACTATACTAAGAGCCTATTTAGATGCATTAGTCTTAATTTAATATAGTAGTAAGGGATTAGTAATCTTAAGAATAGATATATAAATTATTATATTCTTTAATATTATAAATACTTACTAATATTAAATATTCTAGACTATAGATTAAAACTTCTTATAAAGTAAAGTATCTAATTCCTTTAAGAACTTATAAAAAAAAGCTATAATTCTTATAAACTTATATATAAATTAGTAATAGTATATAGCTAGTCCTAAGAATTATTAAACTTTATAAATATTTATTAGTTTTAGCTATATCTTTATAACCTCTATTTTTATAGGTATTAGTTAAACTAATCTATTACTAATAATATAACTATAAAACTATATTTCTCTCTTAGTAAATATATACTTAGAGAATTTTATATATAACTAATATTTTTAGAGTTAATTAAGTACTTATTAAATATGCTTTAGATATTTCTCTTCTAAGTCTAAGAAGATTAAGATATTATTAAGATATATTATTATAAAGTTAAGATCTTATATAATACTATTTATTATTATCTAGAATATTATAGGAGTATTATAAAGTCTAAATAGTATTACTAACTATTTAAACTTATTAAATAATATATTAAAAGCTATTTTTAGAATTAATAATTTATCTATTTATAATTATTAATATCTTAAGAGGAGATTAAGCTTTAAAAGATATTTAGCTTAATCTACTTAATCTAGGAGTTCTTAAATTCTTAGTAGTAAATAGGTATTCTTAATAGTTACCTTATTAAGTAAGTAATAATTAATATAAAATTACTACTTTCTATCTAGCTTTAGGATAATTATAATAGGAAAGCCCTAAGCACTAGCTAATAAATAAATAATTACTTTCTTTAAAAGTTTTTTAACTTACCTTTTTATCTTACTAAATTTCTCTAGTAACTATAGATAAAAGTTAATATTAATTAGTAGTAAATCTCCTATATTAATATAATATTCTAATAATTAAACTAGAGGTATTCCTATAACTAACTCTTCTCTAAATATATCTTTATACTAGGTTAGAAGAGGACTTAACTATTATAAATTAGTTAATATTTTTTTACTCTCTTTCTATTTTTAAATAATATATAATTAAGCTTTCTATTAACCCTTCTAGAGAGTATATTAAAGCTATTTTATAGAGATAAAATTAAAAGAGATTTCCTTATTAATCTTAATTTAGGTTCTTAGATTAATAGAATAAATAGTTATATACTTTATTCTATATCCCTTAATAACTATCTATCTAGTAATCTAATTAATATTAGGATTAAAATATTTTAACTAATCTTAACCTAAGATAATATTATACTTTATTATTTTAAGGACCTAGGGAGTAATAATATAGCACTAATTATCTAGCTTAAGTAGAATTTAAACTTAACTAGATATATATATAAATTTATTATTTAGTAGATAAACCCATAGTTATTTAGATATTTATTAAAATTAAAACTATAAAGAAGGTAATAAATTAGCTAGATATTTTAAAATAAATATATAACTAAAGCTATAGTCTAATAATACTTAGAGATAGACTACTATCTAAGAAGCTTTAAGTATAGTAAGGAAATAGAGAATATTAGATCTAAAAATATTTAAAGAAGTCTTAATACTATTATAATCTTCTTATTCTAAGTCTATTTTTATTATATTAAATAATTCTTCTTATAGTAGCTAATTTTCCTTATTACTATCCTTATTAGAATTATTATAATTCTTTAGTAGTTTAAGATTATTAAATACTTTATATTCCTTAACTTTAGAAATCTATAATAGTTAATTAACTAGTACTTCTATATTTAGTAGTCTATTACTTTTCCTAATTACTTTTTATAATTAGATTATAGCTAGTTTAGTATAGTATAAACTTAAATATTATAACCTTTTTATCTATAATTAAAGTAAGCTTAATTAGTTTAATATTATATCTTCTATTTATATATTCCCTTCTTAGGTTAATTAGGGGACACTATAATAGTATTTAAATTAATATCTATTAGATCTATTTAGTAACTATTAATCTCTCTAATAGATTAAAGCTAGATCTAAGTATATAAAGCTACTCCCTATTTATACTTAGTAAAATAATAAACTATATTATTAAAAGTAGTTAGTTTATTATAATCTTCTACCTAGTAAGTATATAGAACTAGCTTTAAATTAATAATAAACTTTTAGATTAATATATTATTAGGAATTCTAGATTTAATATATTTAGTAGCTTTAATTAGGGAAGTAATATAAAATTATATAGTTTAATTTTCTTAAGTATATCTCTTATACTCTTCTTAATATTTATTCTCTTCTCTAATCTCTCTAAAATAGTCTTAGATCTACTATTTAAAAGTATCTAAGGTAGTTATAGTTACTATTAGATTATATTTAATCTTTTACTTATAAGTATTCTACTATTCTTTAGCCTAGCCTATAAGATAATACTTAATTACTATAACTCTTTTAAGTTTAGTAGCTTCCTTCTAAGTAAGAGTTTACTTATTATAAAAGTATTTATTAATTTACTAAAGCTATTTTACTATAGTATCTTTACTATACTTACTATTATATATAGGGATTAGTTTAAGGTTAGAAACCTTTTAATATAGTTTAAGTATCTTAGGGATAATAGTAAGGAAAGAATTAGAATTAAGAGTAGTAATTATAGCTTCTATAGCTCTATCTAGATAGATATAACTTAGATAGTTATATTAATTTTAGAGAAGTTTAACTAACTACTTATATAGCTAGATTAGTTTAGCCTAGATATCTTTATTTATACCCTAGGTAGTAAGAGTAAACTACTATTAAAGTTAAAGATATTCTATCTTAAAGCTATTATTATAATTAGTAATCTAGGTTTAAGGGATCTCTATACTAAAAGATATAGATTTAATATTATCTATTTTATTAARTAAAGAATRATATCTAATTAAGAGTAAAAGTTAGATTTAATAATTATTAATATTAGTTTAAACTTATTAAAATAACTTTAATAACCCCTAATTTATCTTTCTTTAAGGTTAAATTATTAATCCTATATCTATTACTATTTTAAAAGACTCTAATAGTCTATAATATCTATAACTTATAATATTACTATAGGGAAGAGTTAATAAGAATATCCTTATAGTAAATTATTACTATTATAGGTATCTAGATTAGTCTAAGAAGGTTAAAAACTTATTAATCTAAGATATTTTCTATTAAGTTAGGGATAATTAATATAAGATATTTTATTAAAGTTAAATTATTAATAGTATTTTTAAGGGTTAGTAGACTAAAGCTACTATAATTTAGATTAATTTTTTATAAGAGGTTTTAAACCTTCCTAGGAATTAAGTATTATATTTTTATTTAATCTAGATATACTACTAGATAGGATATTTATAATTATTAAGGATATAGAGTCTTTAAAGAGTATAAGAATAGGGGGTAGGCTAGCAGCTACCCTATATATATCTTCTTTACTTTAAGGGATTCTAGCTATCTTTTATATTTTAACCTAAGCTAAGAATGAATGTAAGGTCTAACTAACTATATAAATAGTGATTTTAATCACTAGATATTATTATACACCTGATATGGCTTCCTTGAAGCCATATGCCCGCTGTTGATATCACAGAAGAACTAATTACTAAGTTATAGAATACTTAGCTAATTACAGAGATATGTATAGTAGATTATATGATCTGCTAGGTCTAAACCCTCCACACTATTAGTGTTAGCTGTGTATGGTGGCTTTATGGTTCGCCGTAGCCCTTAATAACTATCTAGCACTAAATCTTCCTAGATAGTACCCTATTATATATAGAACTATTTAACCTACTCTACTAGCTCCTATAGTATACCTAATACCTAAATTATAAATACACCCAGCCTATTTATATAGCTAAAAGAGTTATATATCTATATTATATTAATACCTATAATAAGAAGTTCTATAAGGTTAAGAAAATCCCTTTCTAATACTACTATACTATCTATTATAGCCCCTACTAAGCTAATAGTAAGTAGTGTCCTATATACTAATATAAATACTAAATATCCTAGGATTAACTATAGACCTAACCCCTTTTCTTTACTAGCCTATCCTAACCTACTAAACTAGCCTAGTATACTAACCTAGCCCTAAATACTAGACTAGCCTAGCTACCTATACTACTATATAGTATAGCTGGCACAGAGCCCCCTAGGCCTGAAAGGGCTGAAATAATTAGTAAACTACTACTAAATTTAGAAGATATATATTAACTAGCTAACTAATTATCATTATTACTAGTTAATATATTTAAAATAAAACCATACTCTCTTATAAAGGCCCTCTATCACCTATCTATCCACCTAATAATTAATATTAACTACTATCTATCTCTATAGCTTTAGCCTACCTATTTTATATAGACTTACTCCTAAAGTATATTACTAAGATAGCTCTAGAAAGTAACTATACCCCTAGAACCTAAACCCTAATCTATAGTAAAGGAACTAGTACCTCTACTACTACCTATCTATAATACTAACTTTTATATACTAGTACTAACACCCCCCTAGTTAGTTAAGACTATAATTTTTAGATAAATAGCTAATTTAGCCTCTCTACCCCTATTACTACTCTCTAATCTAGCCTAATATATTCCCAGGCTCTCCTTATATATATTAGGTATATTAAGTCTCTTAGTTATCTTCTATATACTAACCCTCCTAAGTAACCTTATTTAGGAGGTCCCTAAATTACCTATAGCCCTAAAGTATAAATATAGCTATAGCTAGGGCTATTAGCCTAATATAAGTAGCCTAGATCTACTTAACACCCTAGTCTCTAAGCTAAAACACCTAAAGATATCTACTAAAATATATAATATAGAAGATAATAGAACTATATAAGCCTCTGCTTTACAGGGCCTACCTATACTATTCACCAGCCTAAGCCTGCCTACTAAGCTAGCTCAGATATCTAAGATACTAAGCTAAGGGGGCCCCATTAGGCCCCTTCCACCATAGCCCTAGTCTATAAGACCAGGGCCCCTAGTATTAATTACTAACACTAGCCCATCCAGCATATCCAGCATATCTAGTATATCTAGATCTATATCTAGATTAGCATCTAATCTAGCCTCTAACTTAGTAGCTAGTTTAGTATCTACATTAGTAAGTAGTATCTCCCTCCTCTTATTTAACCCTAAAATACTAACCCTATTAGCCTACCAAATTATGCCCTTCTTACTAATATCTAACCCTGACCTACTCCTAAACTTAGAGGAAGCTAAGTATAATAGATACTATATATACTAGAAGGCTAAAATAGGAAGTACTTAGAGTAGCTCAAGTATATATAATAGTAGTATTTATCTAGAGGAGGGCTATTAGTATATAGCCTTTAGTAGCTATAGCTAGTAGCCTATCTATATTCTTAAGGGCTCCTGAATCTAAATCTAAAGCTAATCTAGATAAAGCTAAATCTAAAGCTAAACTTAGTTTAGGGACTAGAACTAATACTAAAACTAAAGCTAGAGCTAGCCCCTAAACTAACTAAACTATCTAGATACTATAATATAATATCTAGAATTTATTAGATATTAGTATAGCCCCCCTCCTTTAGGACCCTCAGCTCTATAACTATATAGTTATTACTATCTAGAAGTTATAAATTAATATCTATAGGGATACCCCCTTAATATACTTCCCTTAAGAGGCTGCTAATTACTTCTATATTATATAGCTAGCTATAAGGCCAGGCTAAGGACCCCCCTAGGTCTATATATATATTTAGAAGACCCTGTACTAGTAGGTTATCTTTATCTCTATATATATCATCTTCACCACTATCTAGCAGGCACTAGGCAGGCTATAGATTATAGTCTATAATATTTATAATCTACTATAGATAGCAGTAAATAAGGGGGTGGCAGACCTTATCTAGGCCTTAGAGGCTATAAATTAGTAATATTAGGCCTCTAGCAAGCCTATAGAGTATATAGTAGTTAGTAACTTTAATATCTATAATAGCCTTTAGGCTAGTAAGATATACTAGCTCCCCTAGGCCTAGTATAATAGCACCTATACAGAGGCTTTAAAGTAAATTATTAAGTAAAGGCTACTAGAGTTAATTATCTTAGTTAGTCTTATTACCTAGCCTACCTCTATCTCCACACAGGCTACTAATAAGCTAGGTAAAATAGATAATAAAGCTAATCTTAGGGCCCTCTTTATAAAGGAGTAAACTACTAAATTAATAATTAACTTAATCTTTATCTCCTAGGGGCTTATAGACTATATCTACTATATCTAGAAAGCTAATCTAGATAGTAACTTAGACTATCTTTTTATTAAAATTAAATTTAATACTACCTTTAAGCCTGAACCCCTAAGATAATACTAAAACTAAGCTACTATAGATATCTAGAAGCTAGCTATAGCCCTTACTAAGTACCTACCCCTATCACTCCCTATTAAGATAACCTAGGGAGATATTAATTAATATATTAGTAAACTAGTTAGTATACTTACTACTATAATTAATATTATAGTACTATAGCTCTACCTATCTCTATACTCCTACCCTAGCTTTACTCTAGAATACTATGCCCTTCTCTAGGAGAAGAAGTATATCTAGTAGACTATCTCTATATACTAAAGTAAGTACTAGTATAAGGCCCCTCTGCCTCTATAGGTTTAGCTAGCTTAGACTACCTAGGTATATAAGTAGGCTATATAGTGGTGCTAATATAACACCTTCTAGTAGTAGATTACTAATATTATAGATATAGATAATATCTAGTATACTATCTACTAGATAAAGAACTAAGGCCCCTATTAGACTTATACCCCCCTACTTTAGGACCTCTATACTAGCTTAGTTACCTATAGGGCCTAGGAGAAAGCTAACCTTTTAGTTTACTAGTTCTTCCTACCACCCCTACAGGCTAATCTAGATAATATCTAGGGATATAACTACCCTAAGCTAATTAATATACTAGAAGTTAGGGAATATAAGGTCCTCTATACCCTCTACTTTATTAAAGCTAATAAGGCCCCTAGTCTAGATAGAATTACTAACTAGATACTATAGGTAGTTAATTATATACTAGTTCTAAGCCTAATAGGCCTATATAATTAATATATTTAGTTTAGCTACTATCTAGAGTACTTCTATAATACTACTATAGTTACCCTCTATAAGCTAGGTAAGCTAGACTACTCTATACTAAAGATATACTAGCTAATTATCCTACTTAATACCTTAAGTAAGCTACTTAAGGCCCTAATTACTATCTAGTTAAGCTATCTAGCTAAGGCCTATAGATTACTTCTAGATAACTATTTTAGGGGGTATAAGGGCTAGGATATAAAGAATATCCTCTATATAGCCCTAAAAGCTATTTACTTAGGCTAGAAGAATAGTAAGATTATCTCTATCCTTCTACTTAATATCTACAGAGTCTTTAATAATATCTTATATAAATAACTCTTATATAATCTCTATATCTAAAGGGTCCTAGAGCCCTATATTACCTAGCTTAGTAGCTTCCTCTAGGGCTAATCTACCTTACTAGTGCTGCCTAAATATACTATATTAATCTAAGGGGTAGAAACTAGTATTCTATAGGGCTCCCCCCTCTCTCTAATCCTCTATATCTTCTATAATACAGGCCTAATAGGGTAGGGGGACCCTGAATAGGGCACTAATAATATTAGATATATTAATAATATAATACTACTAGCTACTAGTAATAGTAAGTATACTAACTATTAATAACTATAAAAGTACTACTAGTATAGATACCTCTACTAGGCTACTACCTACACCTCCTAATTTAAACTATTAAAGTTCTAGCTTATTTACTTCCACCCCCTAGGGCAGGGGGCCCAGGATGGCCCTAGTAAGCTACTAAATCTAGGTAATAAGTAGGTTATTAAGGCTAGTATAATAGCCTAGCTTCTTAGAGTTATTCTAGATTAATACCTTATCTTTAAGGCATACCTTAAATACATTAATAGTATAGTAACCTAGTAGCTTTAGGCTATTAGTATACTAGATAGATCTAAATAGGGCCTATAGCTCTAGGAGCTTTAGTATATCTATACTACTTATATTACCCTAATTATACTATATACTACCTCTATCTAGTATATACTACTAGTCCAGGGCTAGAAGCACCTCTATAGCTAGTAGATAAAGGTACTAAACTAAATCTAGTATTAGACTAGGAAACTAATTATAGAAGCCTTCTAAATAGTTAGTAAGACTATATTTAATACTAAACTATATCTTACTTTAATACTATTACTCCTCTAATAGTACTATATCTAAACCCTTATCTAAATTACTACTACTCTAGCCTATTAAATATATATTCTTAATTATTACTAATACTATTAGAACCTACTTTTACACTTACTATTAGAAACTATAGAAAAGGAGGTTAAATTAATAACTAGTATTAACTCTAGAGAGCTAGAGATATACTTACTATAGATAGTACTCCCCTAGTAGGAGCTACTAAAGGTAGTAATTAAAGAGATAAAAAATAGTTAATAGTCTACTATAATATTTATTATATTACCTACCCTAAGGCTATTTAGATCTATACTAATAGATCTAGTATCTATAGGTGGGTTAGTACTACTATAGTATATCTAGACCCCCCTATCTACTATTAATACTACCTAGGGATAGATATTAAATATATAATACTAGTTATAGAGATTATAGGGTTAGTGCTAGCCCTATGGCTCCTTAAGTAAGATCTAGTACTATATAATATCTAGATAGTAGTAATATAGATAGTATTAGTAGAGCTAGCTTCCTATAGCTAATAAAAGTAGGCTAAGATTTATTCTAATAACTAGGGTATACTATATATACTACTCACCCCTAAGTAGAGCTCTAGCTAGTATCTAATTCAGGAGCTAGTAGACCTGCTAGACTAGCTTAATCTAGTGCTTAATATATTATTCTATTAGCTAGTAGTATACCATGGGGTTACTAGTAATAAGCTAGTAGATTAGAAGGTAAAGGAGGTAGCTAAATAGTAATAGGATATTATAAATAGATAGTATAGGCCCTTACCTCTAGTTATACTTCTAAATTACCCTATATATAGGCCCTTAGATACCTAAATTAAGTAGTATATAAAGGAGTAATAGGGGGAGGCCTAGTAGTAGTCTAAGTATAGTAGGCACCTCTAGTACTTCCTCTCTAAGATCTTCTATTATTTAATTACTATCTATAATAATCTTACCCCTATAGAGCATAGCATTCTAGCCTAGATATATACTAGGAAGTTTAGGCTAAATTACTACCTCTTAATTATTAATCAGGCTAATAACCCCCTCTGCCTGTGTAGATAGGCCCTAAAGATAATATATTATATACTATTTAGCTGCACCTAATATAATAACCTTTAGTAGGTAATATAGACTAGTGCAGAAGGGACCCCCTAAGATCTAATAGAGGCCTTAATAGAGAAGTAGTATATTTAATAGGCTATATAGTTTATATTAAATACTAGCTAGTTAATATATCTAGTAGAAGCTACTAAGCTAGTATAGCTTAAGCTAATCACCCCTAGTAGTAAGTAGCTACTAATAGCCCTAGTAGGTAATAGCTAATAAACTATTATTATATATTATTATATACTACTAGTTACTCCTATTAGTATAGTATTACTACTTATAGCTCTAGCCTATATATCTATATAGTACTAGCTTACTAATCTAGCACTATTTAGTAGTAGCACCCCTAGAACCCTTATAGGCTTAGGAACCTATAGCATTATGAATAGGTTAATAACTATCTTAGAGGAAAGTAGGCCTATATAGGCACCTAGATAGATATAAAGGCTTTAGTAGCTAGTAATTTTAGCCCTAGCTAAGATAGAACTATAGTATATTAAGGTAGTAGCACTCACTAATTTTAGCCCTAGCTAAGATAAAATAATAGGGAATTAAGGTAGTGGCACTTACTAATTTTAGCTAGGGCTAAAATAGGGGCATCTATAAGGGAATCTACAGGGGGTTCAGCCTAGCCTAGGTGCCTAATATATATATATAGATCTCTCTCACTGGATTCTACCTTAATCAATTCTCCTTACTTACTTACTCATGTAGCTTATCTCTCTTACTAGATTCTATCTTAATTAATTCTCCTTACTTACTTACTTATATAGCTCATCTCTCTTATTAGATTCTATCTTAATTAATTCTCCTTACTTACTTACTTAT
>NW_025091227.1:1077577-1100570 GCF_018404265.1 Aspergillus viridinutans | reverse complement strand
CTTACTTACTTACTTATATAGCTTATCTCTCTTACTAGATTCTACCTTTATTAAGATAGACAAGCATGCGCGGGGGATTATAGGCCTTATAAGCTAAAGTAATATATATTTAGTAAGCTAGCTAGCTAGCTATCTAGCTCTGATGCTAATCTATATAATAATTAATAAATAGGGATCTTAATAGACCCTAAAATCTGATCTCTCTACCCCTAAGATCTATCTCTATATAGTTAAATATACTATTATTTTAATTAGTAGCTTATAGCTTCCTAATCAGGATCCTATATATTAATTACTACTACTAATTAAAGGCCTTGGCACCTTAGGCCTAACCCTATTAATTAGAGGCCCTAGAACCCTGGGATCTCCCCTACTAATTAAAGGTACTAAATCCTAGACCTCTAAGATTTAGCTCTAGCTATCTATTAATAATAATCCTTTAGATAGAGTAGTTATCTAACTAGATTAGGGCTCTATCCTCTCTTATTAGGCTACCTCTCTATATTAGGTTAGGCTACTTATAGATCTTACTCTAGTATTATATACTATTATATACTTTAATTATATACTATCTTATACTTTTCACTGGGGCCTAGTTATTTTAATATTATAGCTTAGTAGCTAGCCCTAGTAGCTAGTAATAACTCTTCTATTACTAATTACTTCTTTTATTTTATAGTATACTATATAGATATTATTAAATTTACTTAGGCTTACCCTAGTAAGTCTACTAAGGCTCTCTAGGTTAAGAGCTTTACTTAGTAAGTACTTACCCTAGTTAGGAAGCTACTAGATAGCTAATTCTATAATATAGTAGCTAGTAATTATAGTATATAGGCCCTAGGTATAGATAGTATAGGAGTAGGTAAGCATAGCTTAGCTACTTCCTTATCTATAACCCCCAGGGCCTAAGGGGTCTTTAGCTAGACCTAGTAGATACTAAGTAATCTATCTTCCCTCTCTAACTAATATCTTTCTTTTACCTCCTCCCCTCTGGCTGCACCCCCCTATAATAATAAGAACTATATCTAGATCTAGTAGTATAGGCATAGAAATAGCCTAGGCCTAGGAGCTAGCCCTTATAAGTAAACTACTACTATAGTTATTATAGATAAGATCTAGGAGATTCTCTACTATAGTAGTCTCCCTGGCCTAGCTAGTATATAGGTAGTGGGGGCTCAGGTGCTTTATAGTAGTAATCTAGATATATATACCTATTCTATATTAAATTAGGAGTACCTACTCTAGAATAAAGAGGTATGGCTCTAGGAGCTCCCTAAGGGTAAATATATCTAGATTACTAATTACTAGTATATTATCCTTATCTACTATATCTCTATCACCTTCCTCCCCTCCCAGAGTGTAGTAGAATATCTCTAGGAGAAGATCTTATACTATAATCTAGTACTCTAAGGCCCTATACTATATATAGGCTAGTGTAGGAATAATACTATAGCCTAGTAGTATAAGTAGAAATCTTCCTTAGTAGTTTCCTTCTAGGATATATAGTTAGTAAATTATACTATCTAGTACTAAATCTTCCTAGATAGCATCCTACTATATATAGAACTATTTAACCTACTCTGCTAGCTCCTATAGTATACCTAATACCTAAATTATAGATATGCCTAGCCTGTCTACACAGCTGAAAGAGTTATATATCTATATTATACTAATACCTATAATAAGAAGTTCTGTAAGGTTAAAGAGGTCCCTTCCTAGTACTACTATACTATCTACTATAGCTCCTACCAGGCTAATAGCAAGCAGTGCCCTATATACTAATATAAATACTAAATATCCTAAGATTAACTATGAAATTAACCCCTTTTCTTTACTAGCCTACCCTAGCCTGCTGACCTGGCTCTAGAAGCTAGAAGGGCCCTGACATAGCCACCTGCACTATTATATAGCATAGCTAGCACAGAGCCCCCTAGGCCTGAAAGGGCTAATATAATTAATAAACCACTACTAAATCTAGAAGACATGTGTTAACTAGCTGGCTAATTATTACTAATACTAGTTAATATATTTAAAATAATATGCCCTCTTATAAAGGCCCCTATCCACCCACCTGCCTACCTATCTATCTATCTAATAATTAATATTAGCTACTATCCATCTCTGCAGCTCTAGCTAACCTATTTTATATAAACCTACTTATAAAGCACCTTACTAAGGTGGCCCTAGAAAGCAGCTATAGCCCTAGATCTAGCACCTATATAGCTAGCACCTCTACTATTACCTACCTATAATACTAATTTCTATATACTAGTACTAACACTACTATAGTTAATAGGTACTAGTATCTCTAGATAAGTAGTAGATTTAGCCTCCCTGCCCCTATTATTACTCTCTAACCTAGCCTAATATATCCCCAGACTCTCCTTATATATATTAAGTATATTAAGCCTCTTAGTTATCTTATATATATCTACCCTTCTAAGTAACCTCACCTAGGAGGTCCCTAAGCTACTAAGGCTAAAATATAAATATAGCTATAGCTAGGGCTGCTAGCCTGCTATAAGTAGCCTAGACCTACTTAATACCCTAGTATCTAGGATAAAACATCTAAAGATATCTATAAAGATATATAATACTAAAGATAATAGAACTATATAAGCCTCTGCTGCTACCCTATAAGGCCTACCCATACCACTTACTAGCCTAAGCCTGCCTACTAAGCTAACCTAGATACCTAAGATACTGAGCTAAGGGGGCCCTGTTAAGCCCCTTCTACCACAGCCCTAGTTCACTTAACCAGGGCCTCTGGTATTAATTACTAGCACTGGCTTATCCAGCACATCTAGCATATCTAATATATCTAGATTAGTATCTAGATTAGCATCCACTCTAGCCTCTAACTTAATAGCTAGCTTAATATCTATCTTAGTAAGCAGTATCTCCCTCCTACTATTTAACCCTAAAATACTAACCCTATTAGCCTACTAAACTGCGCCTTTTCTGCTAATATCTAACCCTGACCTGCCCCTAAACTTAGAGGAAGCTGAGTATAATAGGTACTATATATACTAGAAGGCTAAAATAAGAAGCACTTAGGGTAGCTTAAGTATATATAATAGTAGTATTTACCTAGAGGAGGGCTACTAGTATATAGCCCCTAGTAGCTATAGCTAGTAGCCTATCTATACCCCTAAGGGCTCCTGAATCTAAATTGAATAAAGCTAAATCTAAAGCTAAACCTAGTCTAGGGGCTAAAACTAGTACTAGAACTAAAGCTAGAGTTATGCCAGACCCCTGAGCTAACTAAACTATCTAGATATTATAATATAATATTTAGAATTTACTAGATATTAGTATAGCCCCCCTCCTTTAGGACCCCTAGCTCTATAATTATATAGTTATTACTATCTAGGAGCCCTGGGTTAATACCTATAGAGATGACCCTCTAATATACTTCCTCTAAGAAGTTACTAACTACTTTTATATTATCTAGCTAGCTATAGGGCAGGGGCAGGGGTTGGGCTAAGAGGCCCTCTAGGTCTATATATATATATAGAAGGCCCTGTGCTAGTAGGTTATCTTTATCTCTATATATATTATCTCTACTACCATCCAGCTGGCACCAGGTAAGCTATAGATAGTAATCTATAATATCTATAACCTACTATAGTTAGTAGTAAATAAGGGGGTAGTAGACCTTATCTAGGCCCTAGAGGCTATAGATTAGTAGTAGTAAGCCTCTAGGAAGCTAGTAGAGTATATAGTAGTTAGTAATTTTAATATCTATAATAGCCTCTGGGCTAGTAAGGTATACTAGCTCCTATAGGCCTAGTATAATAGTACCTACATAGAGGCCCTAAAGTAAATTATTAAATAAAGGCTACTAGAGCTAGTTACCCTAGTTAGTCTTATTACCTAGCCTACCCCTATCTCTGCGCGGGCCACTAATAAGCTAGGTAAGATAAATAATAATATAGATCTAGGGACCCTCTCTATAGAGAAGTAGGCTGCTAGCTTAATAATTAATCTAACCTTTATCTCCTAGGGGCTTATAAACTATATCTACTATATTTAGGAAGCTAACCTAGATAGTGATTTAGATTACCTCCTAATTAAAACTAAATTAGATACTACCTTTAAGCCTAAACCACCCTAATAATACTAAAACTAGGCTGCTATAGACCCCTAGAAGCTAGCTATAGCCCTTACTATATACCTGCCCCTATTACTTCCTACTAAAGTGACCTAGGTGGATATTAACTAGTTTATAGGTAAGCTGGTTAGTATACTTACTACTATAATTAATACTATAGTACTATAGCTCTATTCCTCTTAGTATTTCTACCCTAGCTTTAACCTAGAATGCTATGCTCTTCTCTAGGATAAGAAGTATATATAGTAGACTATCTCTATATACTAAAGTAAGCACTACTATAAGGCCCTCTTACCCCTATAGATATAGCTAGCTTAGGCTACTTAGGCCTATAAGTAGGCAGTCTAGCAGTGCTAATATAATATCTTTTAGTAGTAAATTACTAATATTATAGATATAGATAATATTTAGCATACTATCTACTAGATAAAGAACTAGGGACCCTATTAGGCTTATACCCTCCTGCTTTAGGACCCCTATACTAACTTAGTAGCTTATAAGGCCTAGAAGAAAGCTAACCTCCTTATCTACTAGTTCTTCCTGCCACCCCTATAGGCTAATCTAGATGACCTCTAGGGATATAACTATCCTAAGCTACTTAGTATACTAGAATTTAGAGAGTATAAGGTCCTCTGCATCCTTTACTCTATTAAGCCTGATAAGGTATCTAGCCTAGATAGAATTATTAACTAGGTGCTATAGGCTATTAGTTATATACTAGTCCTAAGCCTAATAGACCTATATAATTAATATATTTAGCTTAGCTACTACCTAGAGTACTTCTATAATGCCACTATTATCACTCTCTATAAGCTAGGTAAGCTAGACTACTTAGTACTAAAGGTATACTAACTAATTACCCTACTAAATATATTAAGTAAGCTACTTAAGGCCCTAATTACTATCTAGTTAAGCTATCTAGCTAAGGCCTATAGGTTACTTCTAAATAACTATTTTAGGAGGTATAAGGGCTAGGGCATAGAGAATACCTTCTATATAGCTCTGGAAGCTATTTACTTAGGCTAAAAGAATAGTAAGATTATCTCTACCCTTTTGCTTAATATCTATAGGGCCTTTAATAATACCTTATATAAATAACTCTTATATAACCTCTGTGCTAGAAGGGTCCTAGAGCCCTATATTACCTAGCTTAGTAGCTTTCTCTAGGGCTAATCTACCTTACTAGTTCTACCTAAGTATACTATACTAACCTAATAGATAGAGACTAGTATCCTGCAGGGCTTCCCCCTCTCTCTAATTCTCTATATCTTCTATAATACAGGCCTAATGGGGCAGGGGGACCCTAAATAGGGCACTAATAATATTAGATATATTAATAATATAATAATACTTACTACTAGTAATAGTAAGTATACTAACTATTAATAGTTATAGAAGTACTACTAATATAGATACCTCTACTAGGTTACTACTTATACCTTCTAATTTAAGTTATTAAAGTTCTAGCTTATTTACTTCTACCCCCTGGGCCAGCAGGCCTAGGGTAATGCTAAACTATCTAGCTAAGGTAGTAGGCTAGGAGAGCTACTAGACCTAGGTAATAGATAGGTTATTAAAGCTAGTATAATAGCTTAGCTCCTTAGGGTTATTCTTAACTAGAATCTTACCTTTAAGGTATACCTCTAGTATATTAATAGCATAGCTACCTAGTGCCTCTAGGCTATTAGTATGCTAGGCAGCTCTAAATAGGGTCTATAGCTCTAGGAGCTTTAGTATATATATACTACCTATATTATCTTAGTTATACTATATACTGCCTTAGTATGGTATGCACTACTAGTCTAGGGCTAGAAGTATATCTATAGCTAATAGATAAAGATACTAAACTAAATCTAGTATTAGGCTAGGAAGCTAATTATAGGGGCCTTCTAAATAATTAATAAGGCTATATTTAATACTAAACTATATCTTACCCTAATACTATTACTCCTCTAATAGTACTATATCTAGACCCTTATCTAAATTACTACTACTCTAGCTTATTAAATATATATTCTAGATTACTACTAATATTACTAGAATATACTATTACACTTACTGCTAGAAGCTACAGAGGAGGAGGTTAAATTAGTAACTAGTATTAATTCTAGAGAGCTAAAGATATACTTACTATAGGTAGTACCCCCCTAGTGGGAGCTACTAGAGATAGTAATTAAGAAGATAAAGGAGTAGTTAA
This sequence comes from Aspergillus viridinutans, assembly GCF_018404265.1. Classification (NCBI taxonomy): domain Eukaryota; kingdom Fungi; phylum Ascomycota; class Eurotiomycetes; order Eurotiales; family Aspergillaceae; genus Aspergillus; species Aspergillus viridinutans. Next base: position 1,094,256 of record NW_025091227.1, on the reverse strand, counting down.
TAATCTACTATAATATTTATTATATTACCTACCTAGAGGCTATTTAGATCTATACTAATAGTTCTAGTATCTATAGATAGGTAGGCACTGCTATAGTATGCCTAGACCTCTCTATCTACTAATAATATTATCTAGGGATGGATGTTAAGTATATAGTACTAGTTATAGAGATTATAGGATTAGTACTAGCCCTGTAGCTTATTAAGTAAGATCTAATACTATATAATCTCTAGTAGGCACTGCCAGCTTCCTATAGCTAATAGAAGTAGGCTAAGATTTATTTTAATAACTAGGGTGTACTATGCATGCTACTTACCTCTAAGTAGGGCTCTAGCTAGTATCTAGTTTAGGAGATGGTGGACCTACTTAACTAGCTAGATCTAGTACTTAATATATTATTCTACTAGCTAGTAGCGCACCACAGGGTCGCTAGTAATAAGCTAGTAGACTAGAAGGTAAAGGAGGTGGCTAGATAGTAATAGGGTATTATAGAGGGGTAGTATAGGCCCCTACTACTAGTTATACTCCTAGATTACCCTATATAGGGCCCCCTAGATGCCTAGATTAAATAGCATACTAAGGAGTAATAAGAGAAGGTCTAGTAGTAGTCTAAGTATAGTAGATACCTCTAGCACTTCCTTCCTAAGGTCTCTAGATATTTACTTACTATCTATAATAACCTTACCCCTATGGAATACAGCATTCTAGCCTAGATATATACTAGGAAGATTAGGCTGAATCACTACCTCTTAAGTATTAACTAGGCTGATGACCCCCTCTGCCTATATAGGTAGGCCCTGAAGATAATTTACTATATGCTATTTAGCTGCACCTAATATAATAATCTTTAGTAGGTAATATAGACTAGCGCAGAAGGGACCCCCTGAAACCTTATAGAGGTCTTAATAGAGAAATAGTATATTTAGTAGACTATGTGGCTTATATTAAGTACTAGCTAGCTAATATATCTGGCTAAAGCTACCTAGCTGGTATAGCTTAAGCTAAGTGCCCTTAGCAGTGCCTAGCTTCTAATAGCCCTAGTAGATAATAGCTAACAGACTATAATTATATACTATTATATACTACTAGTCACTCCTGTTAGTATAGCACTGCTACCCATGGCCCTAACCTATGCATTCACATAGTATTAGTATGCTGGACCAGGGCCCCTAGGGCCTAGGATGGCTCTATTTAGTGATAATGCCCCTGGAATCCTTGTAGGCTTAGGAATCTATGGTATTCTAAATAGGTTAGCAACTATCTTAGGGGAAAGTAGGCCTATATAGGCACCTAGGCAGGCATGAGGGCATATATAGGGAAGTAAGGAAGCTAGTGATTTCAGCCCTAGCTAAGATAGAATAATAGGGAAGGGTAGTAGCACTTACTAATTTTAGCCCTAGCTAGAATAGATGGATTAATAGGGAGTCAGGGTAGCAGCACTTAATAATTTTAGCTAGGGCTGAAATAGGGGCATCTATAAGGGAATCTACAGGGGGTTTAGCCTAGCCTAGGTGCCCGGCATATATATATATATTTGTGTATGCTGGCGGTGTTGGTCTGGAAGGATGGCTGTTGGTTAGATAGTTGCTGCTTACTAGGAGCCTCTGGCATGGCCCAGCCCGGTGCTGAAACAGAGTAAGGAATCAATCAATCAATCAATCAATCAATATATATATATATATGTATGTATATGCTGATGGTACCAGTTTGTAAGGATAGCTATTAGTTAGATAGTTACTGCTCACTAGGAGCCTCCAACATGGCCCAGCCTGGTGCTGAAATAGAGTAAGGAATCAATCAATCAATCAATCAATCAATAAGTTTAAAATCTATTAAGATTCAGATCCATACTACCCTCTATGCTGATTAGTTAAGGCATAGAGAATTATTAGCTAGGATCTAATACTATAAGCTAAATAAGCTAGTGATATTATCTATTTTAATATATTTAGTTTTAGTAAAGAAGATATTTATAGATATTAATATTACCTTTTTCTATTAGATAATTGTGAGAGCATTTATAGAATGCTCCCTATTAAGTGGTAGATAATATGGTAGTAGTAATACCTTTATAGTAGAACTAATTACTAAGGTATAAGCATCTTACACCTCTATAATTAATAATATCTATTGTGATATTAACCAGCATATATGTGACTTTAGGGAAGTCTATTAGATATATAATAATATCTAGTAATTATTATTACTCTTTATATAGTTAGTTAGACCTTATATTCCTTTATAGTCTAGATTAAAATATAAAAGAAGACTAGAATCTCTTAAAGATAATAGGATATATATAGAGTAGCTACTAGTCTATCTCTTACTTTTATACTCTTTAAAGATTCTATATCCTTAATAACTTTAAATATCCTATCTAGTAATATATCTAGATTAAGTAAATATATAATATTTAATTTTGAATTCTCCTTGCTTGCCTCATGCAGCTCATCTCTCTCACCAGATTCTACCTTAAATCAATTCTCCTTGCTTACCTTATATAGCTTATCTCTCTTACTAGATTCTACCTTTATTAAGATAGATAAGTATGCATAGGGGATCTTAGGTCTTATAAGCTAAAGTAATATATATCTAATAAGCTAGCTAGCTATCTAGCTCTAATACTAATTAATATTATAATTAAATAAATAGGGACCTTACTAGACTAGGGTGGTTATTTTCATGGGTTGGGCCGGGTTCCCCTATCTTTAGAACCCAACCCGCCAGGTTCAGGTTCTAGATTTCTAGGGCCTGAACCCAGCCCATAACCCAGTGGGTTCTAGGGTAGTAAACCTAAATAGAACCTAAAGAGCCTAAAAATCACTCTCCGCCTGCCTAATCTAGTTAGTATGTATTTAATTTTTCAATACCATACTAGCATCTAGTATTTATGATATCAACTAGCACATATATGACTTCAGGGAAGTCTATCAGATATATAATAATATCTAGTAATTATTATTACTATTTATATAGTTAGTTAGACCCTATATTCATTCTTAGTCTAGGTTAAAATATAAAAGAAGACTAGAATCCCTTAAAGTTAATAAAATATATATAGAGTAGCTACTAGTCTATCCTATACTCTTATACTTCTTAAAGACTCTATATTCTTAATAACTATAAATATCCTATCTAGTAGTATATCTAGATTAAGTAAATATATAATACTTAATTTTTAAGAAGGTTTAAAACCTCTTATAAAGGATTAATCTAAACTATAGCAGCCTTAGTCTACTAATTCTTAAAGATATTATTAATAATATAACTTTAATAAAATCTATTATATTAATTATACCTAATTTAATAGAAAATACCTTAGATTAATAGCTTTTAACCTTCTTAGACTAATTAAGATACTTAAGATAGTAATAATTTACTATAAGAATATCCTTATTAACTCTTCYCTATAGTAATATTATAAGTTATAGATATTATAGGCTATTAGAGTCTTTTAAAAAGATAATAAATATAGGATTAATAATTTAATCTTAAAGTAAGATAAATTAGAAGTTATTAAAGTTATTTTAATAAGTTTAAATTAATATTAATAATTATTAATCTAACTTTTATTATTAATTAGATATTATTCTTTACTTAATAAAATAAATAATATTAAATCTATATCTTCTAGTATAGAGACCCCTTAAATCTAAGCTACTAATTATAGTAATAGCTTTAAGATAGAATATATTTAACTTAAATAATAGTTTATTCTTATTATCTAGGATATAAATAAAGCTACCTAGGCTAAATTAATCTAGCTATATAATTATTTAATTAAACTTCTCTAAGATTAATATAACTATCTAGATTATATTTATTTAGATAAAGCTATAGAAGCTATAACTACTACTTCTAATTTTAATTTTCTTCTTATTATTATCTCTAAAATACTTAAGTTATATTAAAAGATTTCTAATCTTAAATTAATCTCTATATATAATAGTAAGTATAGTAAGAATACTATAGTAAAGTAGCTTTAATAGATTAATAAATATTTTTATAATAAGTAAACTCTTACTTAGAAAGAAGCTACTAAACTTAAAAAGATTATAATAATTAAATATTATTTTATAGGCTAAGCTAAAGAGTAATAAAATATTTATAAATAAAAGGCTAAATATAATCTAATAACTATTATAATTATCTTAAATACTTTTAAATAGTAGATCTAAGACTATTTTAGAGAAATTAGAGAAGAGAATAAATATTAGAAAGAGTATAAGAGATATATTTAAGAAAATTAAATTATATAATCTTATATTATTTCCCTAATTAAAGCTACTAAATATATTAAATTAGGAATTCTTAATAATATATTAATCTAAAAATTTATTACTAATTTAAAGCTAGTTCTATATACTTACTAGATAGAAGATTATAATAAATTAACTATTTTTAATAATATAGTTTATTATTTTACTAAATATAAATAGAGAGTAGCTCTATATATTTAAGTCTAGCTTTAATTCTTTAGTAAAGTTAATAATTACTAAATAAATATAATAAATATTAATTTAAATATCATTACTACATCTCCTAATTAACTAAAGAAGAGGATATATAAATAAAAAATATAATATTAAACTAATTAAGCTTACTTTAACTATAGATATAAAGGCTATAATATCTAAGCTTATACTATATTAAACTAGTTATAATTTAATTATAAAAAGTAGTTAGGAAATATAATAGACTACTAGATATAAAAGTACTAGTTAGTTAACTATTATAGACTTCTAAAGTTAAGGAATATAAAGTATTTAATAATCTTAAACTACTAAAGAATTATAATAACTCTAATAATAATAGTAATAAGGAAAATTAGCTACTATAAAAAGGATTATTTAATACTATAGAAATAGATTTAGAATAAGAAGATTATAATAGTATTAATACTTATTTAAATACTCTTAGATCTAATATTCTCTATTTCCTAGCTATACTTAAAGCTTCTTAGATAGTAGTCTATCTCTATATACTATTAGATTATAGCTCTAGTTATATATTTATTTTAAAATATCTAGCTAATTTATTACCTTCTTTATAGTTTTAATTCTAATAAATATCTAAATAACTATAGATTTATCTACTAAATAGTAGATTTATATATATATTTAGTTAAGTTTAAATCCTACTTAAACTAGATAATTAATACTATATTATTACTCCCTAGGTCCTTAAAATAATAGAGTATAATATTATCTTAGGTTAAGACTAGCTAAAATACTTTAACCCTAATATTAATTAGGTTATAGGATAGGTAGTTATTAAAGAATATAGAATAAAGTATATTATTATTTATTCTATTAATTTAAGAACTTAAATTAAGATTAATATAGAAATATCTCTTAATCTTATCTCTACTAAATAGCTTTAATATACTTTTTAGAAGGGTTAATAAGAAGCTTAATTATATATTATTTAAGAATAAAAGAAGAGTAAAGAAGTATTAATTAATCTATAATATTTAAGTTTTTTTCTAGCTTAATATAAAAATATATTTAGAGAAGAGTTAGTTATAGGAATATCTCTAGTTTAATTATTAGAATACTATATTAATATAGAAAATTTATTACTAATAAATATTAACTCTTATCCTTAGTTACTAGAGAAGTTTAGTAAGATAAAAAGATAAGTTAAAGAGCTTTTAAAGAAAGTAATTATTTATCTATTAGTTAGTACTTAGGGCTTTTCTATTATAATTATTCTAAAGCTAAATAGAAAGTAGTAATTTTATATTAACTACTACTTATTTAATAAGATAACTATTAAGAATATCTATCTACTACTAAAAATTTAAGAACTCCTAGATTAAATAAATTAAGCTAAATATCTTTTAAAACTTAATCTCCTCTTAAGATATTAGTAATTATAAATAGGTAAATTATTAATTCTAAAGATAGTTTTTAATATATTATTTAGTAAGTTTAAGTAGTTAGTAATATTATTTAGACTTTATAATACTCTTATATTATTCTAGATAATAATAAATAGTATTATATAAGATCTTAACTTTATAGTAGTTTATYTTAATAATATCTTAATCTTCTTAGACTTAGAAGAGAAATATTAAAAGTATATTTAATAAGTACTTAACTAACTCTAAGAATATTAGTTATATATAAAACTTTCTAAGTATATATTTATTAAGAGAGAAATATAATTTTATAATTATATTATTAGTAATAGACTAGTTTAACTAATACCTATAAAGATTAAGGTTATAAGGATATAGCTAAAACTAATAAATATTTATAAAGTTTAATAATTCTTAGGACTAGCTATATACTATTATTAATTTATATATAAATTTATAAAAATTATAGCTTCTCTTTATAAATTCCTAAAGAAATTAGATACTTTACTTTATAAAAAGAAGTTTTAACCCATAGTCTAGAATACTTAATATTAGTAAGTATTTATAATACTAAAGAATATAATAATTTATATATCTATTCTTAAGATTACTAATCCCTTACTACTATATTAAATTAAGACTAATACATCTAAATAGGCTCTTAGTATAGTATTATTATAATAAGATAGAAAGAGATAGTAGCATTCTATAGTATTTAATAAATAAAAGCTTAGTAATACTAAAAAGAACTATTCTATATATAAGAAGGAACTTCTTATAATTAAGAAAGTACTCTAATAATAAGACTACTATATTAATAATAGTTAGCCTATTATAATTATAATAGATTATAAAAGCCTTTAATATCTTCTATATAAAGATATATTTAAAATATCTTATATATTAGATTAAAGAATTTTAGATATATAATCTAGTTATTAAGTATTATAAGGGAACTGAAGTAGTTATCCTAAATATAATAAATTATTAACTAGACTTTATTAAGGAAGGTCTAGTAAATTAAATATAAAGACCTACTTTTAGTCTATCTATAATATAATTATAATAGATAACTAGTAAAGAATACCTTTATATACTATTATATCTCTATAAATTAGAATAGTATCTATTAATAGTTTTATTCTTAGAAGATAATAACCTAGATGTATCTAATAATATTAAAATAAAAATTAAGATATTAGTACTAAACTTTTAACTAAAGATAGAGTATATTAATAGATAACCTATTAATTAACTTATTATATTAATAAAGGTACTAAAATATTATATCTTAAAATTCTCTTTTAAAAGAACTGTATATTATAGCTTTATAACTAGTTTAGCTATCTAGCTTATCTAGCCTTACTTAGAGTAATTTATACCTATACCTAGTAGTCTATAATATAAAAAGATATTTAAGATATTACTAAGAGCTATCTAAATTATTAAATAGTAAAGCCTTTAAGACTAAATCTTAAATATAAAGCTATATAGTACTTAGTAAAGAAGAGTATTTATCTATTTAAATATTAGGGAATTAATCTTATTAGATATCTATCTATAATACTAAATAGTAATTAATAAATTATTATAGCTATTAATTATATAACTAGTTAGGTTATAGTAAAAGCTATACCTAATATAAAAGAGGATATTAGCCTATTTTCTCTATAAAGATATCTTTATTAATTATAGAGTATTTAAAGAACTACTCTTAGATAATAGTTCTAACCTTCTATCCTAAGTTATAGCAGTATACCTTAAGATTCTTAAGATAAAATATTATATAATAATTCTAAACTATCCTAGAATAAATAGTAAGAATAAAAATATAAATAGCTTACTAGAAAAGATATTAATAAAGTATCTTATAGATAAACTAATATATCTATAGAATAAATACCTACCTCTAGCTATCTTTACTACTTAAGTATATATCTATATCTAGATAAAGTTATCACTATTCTACCTTCTCTATAGTATATATCTATTATTATCTAGTTATTTATAAACTAATTAACTAACTACCTAAGATATTAAAGCTTAATTATAATATATTAATTATACATGATCCCTAGCTAATAAGAAGCTATTAGCATATATAATTAAATAGAACTTAATTTAAGATAGTAATATATAAAAGAATCTTATAAAAGATTAATAGGTCTTTATTTAGAATAAATCCCCTTAAAAATTCTAATATAAATAATTTAATCTATATAAGATTAAATAATTATACCTACTTAGTATATATACTATTTTAGAACCTAATAGATATATAGTAGAGAACTTAATTAATAGCTAATAATTAGTAGAAGCTAATTTTAATAATAAACTAAAGAAACTATAGAAACTATAGATATTAATTATATTAATATAATAATTATAGAAGGTAGGATTATTAATTTATCTATTAATTAAAGTATATAAGGTGCTTAAAGAGGTTAAAGAACCTTTATTCTTATATAATAAACTTTTAAAGATAACTTAAAAAAATTAGAAATCTACTAAATATTTAGAAGTATATTTAAAGTAGATAAAGAAGGATATCTTAATAAAATAATATAATAAATAAAGATTTAAGAATATATTAATAATATACTAATAGGGACTAGCTAATCTATATATTATTAAAAGAAGTTAACTCTAGAAAATAATTAGAGCAAAATTAATTTAACTTTTTTAAATAATAAGTTAAATAAGAGAATACTATATAATCTATTAAAAAGTAATTAAATCTAATAGAATACTAGTAAAAGAGATATAGACTTTAATAGACTATTTATAATAATAGTTCTAACTTATTAGGAGTAATTAGAGAAGGATAAGTTATCTAGTATTATAAGAATATTAAGATAAGATAAAAGAAAAAGACCTATTTAATTTAAATTAGAAAGTTACTTAAAAATAACTAATTATAAAAAAAACTAACTAAAAGAAATATTAGAGAATACTATAAAGCTTTCTTAATTTTATTAGCTTTTTTAATAGAAATAATACTTAACTATCTTAGCCTCTATCTCTATCTTAAAAGCTAATAAAATTAGAAAGTTGTTTATTCTAATATATCTTATTCTTTAGATTAAGTTCTTTATTATCTTTATCTATCTTATTAGAGTAAAGAGCTTCTGTTGCATGTCAGCCGTCACGTGCCTTGCTTCGCTGTAACTATCTATTAATAGCCAGTAGTTAGAGAATAATAATAATCTTCCCCTTGAAATACAGCTTCACCTTATAAGACCATACTAAATAGTAGCATGTCCTGGGTATTCAGGACTTAATTAGGGAAAACTAATTAATTAACTTTTTATTTATTTTATTAATTTCTAACTATTAATTAATAATTAAAGCTATAGTAGTTTTCTCTATATCTTTTTAACTAATTCTACTACTAAGATATTTTAATATATTCTACTACTTTCCTAAAAGGGAAGTTAGTAATATAGTAACTAAGACTTTAGTTATACTATAATTAATAATCCTATACTTATCTTTTAAATATCTATAAATACTATATATTAACCTTTTAATAAAACTAATTAAAGCTTATTAACTCTATTTCCTCTTATTATATTTTAAGTTTTTAAGCTCTTATCTATCTAATTATCTAAGTACTATTATTTAGAGTACTTTAATAGGGTGTCTTTAGTAATTATATTTATTAATAGCTATATTCTATATTATTTTCTAYTATTCTAGCATCTTTRTTATTATACTYATTATTAATTATTAATATATTTATCTATATAATTAAATAGATTATTAATATATTATATATTAGTTAAARATTCTACTTCTATAAYTAATAAARTTAATAAGTAGYTTATTTCCCTTACTACTTAGCTTTARTCCTTTAAGGAAATAGGGTATAGTTTTATAAAGGACCTTAATCTAGATATAATTACTTAAGTAATTTTCCTTCTTTAATATTAGAAATACCCTAAGGATATAGAATTTCTAAATAACTAAATATATATATAAGTAACTATAGAAGCTACTATAAAATAATTTCTAAAGCTTTTAGACTTTCTCTAGGATAATTAATAATATCTTATCTTTTATATAAACTACCTAAAAAATAGCAACTAAGTAAAAAACCCTTTAGATAGATTAAGGAACTTTATTCTACTAATACTAAAATACTCTATATTTTAGAAGAAGGATATTCTATTTACTATATCTAAGCTAGAAAAGTAAGAAGATAGAGAGATTAATAATAAAGTAGAAGATTAATCTAATTTTATTATATCTTTAGATTTTAAAGCTTAAGTAAGTTAGCTAATTTTAAGCTTATTATTTACTTATTATAGATTAAATATTAAATTATTACTATCTAAAAAACTAGATAACTTATCTATTCTTAACTCYYTATCTTCTCTAAGRTCTCTARAATTTCTATATARTATAGYYCTAAGCTTATCTTTATTTAAGGACCTACTAATAGTTAAATCTCTAATAGTAATAATAGTAGGTCCTAATACTAGTTAAAATAGACTAAATCTTATTTTCTTAGAAGTATAGAAGGATTAACTTAATACTATAGTCTAATAAGTAGTTATAGTATCTATATAAGTATTTATTAATRTCTAGCTAAATAACTAGATAGGATAATAAGTAGCTAATATAACTAATAAAAATATTAGAAAAACTAGAGAAACTACTAATAATTAATATTATTTAGAAGATAATAGTAATTATAGTAGGCACTATTAATACTCTAAAAGTAGAATAAGATAGTAAAATTATAATAATAATAATTCTAGCAGCTTAAGCAGTGATAAGGGTAATAATATTTTATATTAATATTATAATAGTATTATAAGAAACTCCTATAATACTAACTATTAGGAGAGATAGATTAATAGCAGCTAGTATCCTACTAATATTAGATTCTTTTATCTAGATATGCTATTTGCATAGGGTAGTAGTAAGATATATAAGAAAGATAATAAGACCTATTATTTAGTAGTAGTATTTATAAATTAACTATATATAATTAAATAATCTAGATTAGTAATAAAGATAAGCTAAAACCTAGATACCTACTTCTATAGAGAAAGAGTATAATAATAGAATTCTAAGCTTAATAATATTACTTAGAGAGATCTTATATATACTATAAATATTAAAGACTAGTACTCTACTCTAGAAAAATAGTTTAGATTACCCCCTAGCTAAGTATAGTAGTAGCTAGATAATATATTTTATATAGTAATAGATATTATTACTAAACACCCCCTATCCTTATATATTATATTAATAGTATCACTAGTAAAATAATATAGTAAAGGAGACTTAAAATTTCTATTAGTTCTTAGAGTATAGAGAAACTTAGATATACCTCTATAAGAGTATATTAATAAGCTAGATAAAAAAATTACTATAGTAGATTTTATATTAATTTTAAATAAGAAATAAACTAACTAGTTTAATAAATTCACTAGTATAACCCTATATTATATTCCTATATAGTAGGCTGCTTAGAATACCCTATAAGGAGGTTTTTATAGATGCTATTCTTAGGCCTAATAGATAAGAAATCTCTATTTTATTTTCTAAAATAAGTATACTAATTATATATACCCCTATTAAGTATATAGCCTAATCCCTATTTATAACTATAGAAATTCTAATCTATATAATTTATATAGAAATCCTAATCTATATTGTTGCATGTCAGTATCATGTGCCCTTGCTTCACTGTATCTATCCATTAATAGCCAGTAGTTTAGGGATAATAACTATCTTCCCTATAATTAGCATTGCTATAGAGAGATACCATACCAAATAGTAGCATGTCCTTGGTTACCTAGGATAACTTAATTTAGGATAACTAGTTAATTAATTATCATTAAATCATATTAATATAATTATTTTATAATAAATAATACTATAGTAGTTTTCCCTGTGCCTATTAATGCTATCTTTTTAAGTAGAATTCTACTAAGTATATCTTACTGCTTCTTACTGCTTTCCTAATAAAGAAGTTAGTTAGTTATATTATAGCTTAGGTCCCTAGTTATTACTACTTAATAACCTTAATCCTCTTCTTTAAATTTTTTAAATAACTATCTTTTAAATACTTTACTTTATTAAAAATTATTAATTCTTACTAATTCTATTATCTTTTAACTTTCTAAAATTAAATTATTAAGTATTACCTTTTACTATATTTTTCTAATCTACTTCTATCTCTTAATTTACTATGTTTATCAACAGCTTCTTATAGCCATTAAAAAGTCTAGTCTAATTCTATATTATATTCTATTATTTCTGAACTTTAAATCATCAGTATTTCCTTAATAACTATTATATCTAAGAGTATAATTAGTATATTACTTATCCTAATTATTAAAATATTATTTTAAAAATCCTACTCCTATAACTAATAAGATTAATAAGTAGCTTATTTCCCTTACTATATAGCTTTAGTTTTTTAAGGAAATAGGGCATAGCTTTATAAAGGACTTTAATCTAGATATAATTACTTAAGTAATTTTTCTTCTTTAATATCAGGAACACCCTAAGGATATGGAATTTCTAAATAACTAGATATATATATAAGTAACTATAGGAGCTGCTATAAAATAATTCCTAAAGCTTTTAGACTTTCTCTAGGATAATTAATAGTACCTTATCTTTTATATAAATCACCTAAAAAATAGTAACTAAGTAAAAAACCCTTTAGGTAGACTAAGGAACTTTATTTTACTAATACTAAAATACCCTATATTCTAGAAGAAGGATATTCTATTTACTATATCTAAATTAGAAAAGTAAGAAGATAAGGAGATTAATAATAAAGTAGAAGATTAGTTTAATTTTATTATATCTCTAGACTTTAAAGTATAAGTAAGTTAGCTAATTTTAAGCTTATTATTTATCTATTATAGATTAAATATTAAATTATTACTATCTAAAAAATTAGATAACTTATCTATTCTTAACTCCCTATCTTCTCTAAGGTCTTTAGAATTTCTATATAGTRTAGCCCTGAGCTTATCTTTATCTAAGGACCTACTAATAGTTAAATCTCTAATAGTAATAATAGTAGGTTCTAATACTAATTAAAATAGACTAAATCTTATTTTCTTAGAAGTGTAGAAGGATTAACTTAATACTATAGTCTAATAAGTAGTTATAGTATCTATATAAGTATTTATTAATACCTAGCTAAATAACTAGATAGGATGATAAGTAGCTAATAGAACTAATAAGAATACTAGAAAAACTAGAGAAACTACTAATAATTAATATTATTTAGAAGATAATAGTAGTTATAGCAGGCGCTACTAATGCTCTAAAAGTAGAATAAGATAGTGAAACTATAATAATAATAATCCTAGCAGCTTAAGTAATGATAAGGGTGATAATATTCTATATTAATATTATAATACTATAAGAAACTCCTATAATACTAACTATCAGGAGAGGCAGACTAATAGTAGCTAGTATCCTACTAATATTAGATTCTTTTATCTAGATATGCTATTTACATAGGGTAGTAATAAGATATATAAGAAAGATAATARGACCTTCTATTATTTAGTAGTAGTATTTATAAATTAACTATATATAGCTAAATAATCTAGRTTAGTAATAAAGATAAGCTAAAACCTAGATACCTACTTCTATAGAGAAGTAGTATAATAGTAGAATTCTAAGCTTAATAATATTACTTAGAGAGGTTTTATATATATTATAAATATTAAAGACTAGTACTCTACTCTAGAAAAATAGTTTAGATTACCCCCTAGCTAAGCATGGTAGTAGCTAGATAATATATTTTATATAGTAGTAGATATTATTACTAAATACCCCCTATCCTTATATATTATATTAATAGTTTTACTAGTAAAATAATATAGTAAAGAAGACTTAGAATTTCTATTAGTTCTTAGAGTATAGAGAAACTTAGATATACCTCTATAAGAGTATATTAATAAGCTAGATAAAAAAATCACTATAGTAGATTTTATATTAATTTTAAATAAGAAATAAACTAACTAGTTTAATAAGTTTACTAATATAACTCTATATTATATTCCCACACAGCAGGCTACTTAGAATATCTTATAAGGAGGTTTTTATAGATACTATCCTTAGGCCTAATAGATAAGAAATCCCTATTTTACTTTCTAAAATAAGTATATAGGTTATATATACCCCTATTAAGCATACCCTACTTATAACTATAGAAATTCTAATTTATATAATCTATATAGAAATCCTAATCTATATAGTCTAAGAAATATAAATTAGTAACCTTAGAGATAGGAATTCCACCATAAATATAAGGACTATAAGGATAAAGCTAATAAACTATCTTAAAGAATATTAGTTTTACCTCTAACACTAGTATAATCTAATCTATAGGATTTCCCATACCATCCCTAGGGAGGTTTTTAAGACTAGAATTATAGAAACTATAGTTATAGTTTTACCTAAAAGCCTTATTTATATCACAGTAATAAAGTATACTAATATAGATATAATAAGAATAACTTTAATAAATTCTCTAATAATAAGATAGAATACCCTAAAGATAAGCTACCTCTAGAGTATTATAATAATTAAGAGTATAATAAGTAGTAAAATAAAGAATATAATTAAGAATATAATACTAAAGCATACTTTATAAGACTAGTATAATATAATAATTATAAATAGGAATTTCTCTTTAATAATGCTCTTCATACTCATGGTCTAGATTATAATAATATTAGTAGATTTTATATAGATATTATAGATTTACTAATTCTTAAGATAAAGCTAATAGAAGTTCCTTTATATAATAGTATAGGATTTTAATCCTAGAAATATACTATAATTAAAGTATACCTTCACACTAAATAACTAGTAATAATAATTTATTTAGACTTAGATTATACTATAATAATTATTAATTATAAATTCCTCCTTAAGTTTCTACCTAGTATTATTATTTATAATTATCTAGTACCTATACTAGTATATAGTATTACTAATAGCTTTATAAMTACTTAATTTATTACTATTTTATTATTTATCCTAGTAAAGTGCAGCACTAAATATTACCTTATAAAAATATAAATAGAGGTATACTTAATCTAAGATCTTAAAGCTAATCTCCTTATTAGTGCTAATATACTAGGTAAATATAGTTTTATTATTAATTTTATAAGATATAAAGCTATAATTATATCTTATAAAGATATAGAACTTCTACTTATTATTTTACCTAAGCTATATTATATAGATCTAATACTAGTATATACTTAGAAGAAGGTTATAATACTACCCTATTTAATTACTTAGATACTAATAAAATAGATAAAAGATCTTTTTAAAAATTATAATTATATTTTTAAACTATCTTAGTATAAATAGGTGGCCCTCTTTTCTTATATATAAGATATAAATTTTAGCTATATTATTACTATTAATTAAATAGATTAACTAATTATACTTAACTATTATAAATAACTTAGTCTCTTATTAGAATTTAAAGCTATTAATATTTACTATATTAATACTCTATATATCTATAACCTAGTAGTTATACCACCTAAGGACTCTACTAAAGTATTATAAGTTATAGTAAATAACTCTATAATAATAAAGCTTAATAATAGTATTTAGATATTTAGTCTACTAAAAATAGTTAGTAAGCTTAAAAAGGTGGTTATAGTCTATCTATTAGTATAAATAAATATTAATATAGTTAGAGTACCTAAAGAAAGGTGGATGTATATTTATCTTAAAGAAGGATAGGAATAGTAAGTTAAGAAATCTATAAAAATCTATAATATTAGTTCTAAATACTAATAAATTATAGATAAGATATTTAATAGCCTATATAAGCTTAGGTAAATAAGTTTTTTAATAAATATTACTTCTTCTAGAGCTCTAATATATATTTTAGATCTACTACTATAATCTATATCTCCCTTACTAAAGTTTAATAAACTGCCTTTCCTACCCTTACTAGTATTTATTATTAACTGACTAGTAAATAGGAAAATAAAGAGTTAAGTAGTTATTAATTTCTATAGAATTAATATAGTAGTTATTCCTAATATATATCTAGTATCTTTATAGATAGAAATTATTATAGAATATATAGGATATCTATATATATCCCTTATAGATATAATAGTAATATTTTACTAATAGTTATTATATCTAGACTCCTAGTGGTTTATAGATATTATTATATATAGAGGGTAAAAATACTTCTATATATATTCTATAGATTTTATTAATAGTATGCGCTATGTTTAATACTAAGTAGATTTAATTTTTAAGATAATAAAAGCCTTTTTATAGATCTATATTAATAACTTTATACTATGCAGCAAGAGCCTTAATAATTATATATAATATTTATCTAAATTTCTATCTAAATATAATAAGATAGGAATAATCTTATTACTATAGAAAATATTTATTAAATTCCTATTAATTTAATTACTTAGACAGAATATCTCATCCCTTAGTATAATAATAATAGAAGATAAGTTTATAGTAATTCTAATATTTAAGTTTCTAATTATACTTATAGATCTTAATATATATATTAGGCTTATAGGCTAGTTAAGAAATTATATCCTATATTATACTATAATTATCTAATCCTTATAGGATTGCAAAATATAGTTACTAAGTTAAGATTTTATAAAAGATAGAGCCTAGAAATACTATACTAAGTAGATACCCTTAGATAATATTACTAATAAAGAAAAAGAGAGTTTTAATTCTTTATAAAGTTATTTTAAGAATTTATTAATACTTATCTACTAAGATATTAATTTACTACTATATATAGATATTAATT